>NW_021963274.1:0-128805 GCF_901765095.1 Microcaecilia unicolor | reverse complement strand
CTTCAAGGGATATGGAACCACAGCACCAGTATTATGTAGGTAATTACTAAAGTGTATCCCTGGGGACAGGCCCAATTCTAGAGACGTATTGGTATAATCACTGGTATGCCTGAACCAATCATTTATATGTCTCATGCCACTAGCTATGTTTAAAAAGCGTATGCTCAGTAATCCCAACCCCCCGTATTCCACTGGAATATTCAATATGGAAATCGGTAGTCGTGCTTTCTTCCCCCGCCAGAGGAATTGTTGTATGTGGCGGTGTAATATTCGTTCATCCCTTTTTTTCAGATATAAAGGTAAGGTCTGAAATATATATGTCCATCTTGGGGCAATAACCATGTTAGAGTGCGATCCTACCTAGTAGAGACACAGGGAGTGCGCCCCAAGCCCGCAGGGTCTGTGTAGTCTCTGTGAGTAATTTATGTAAATTAAGATCGTATAACTGGGAAAGGTCTGCTGGTATATGCACTCCTAAGTACTTAATAGAGTTCGTTTCCCAGGTGAGAGGGAACCTATCAGTCCATCTCTTGTGTGGGCACTTTATTATTTCAAGAGCTACCGTCTTGGTCAAATTTAATTTAAACCCTGAGATTCGCCCGAAGCGCTCTATCTCCTGCCATGGATCTAGGAGGGTCTGTTATTGTTATCAATAGATCATCTGCAAAGGCCAATACTTTTATAGTTTGGCCTGCTATTCGCACTCCCGAGATAGTTTCCTGATTTCTCAATGTATGCAGGAGGGGTTCTAGTGATATCACAAAAAGGGCAGGTGAGAGAGGGCAACCCTGCCTGGTCCCCCTCATTATATTAAATTCAGTCTCTTTTATACCATTGACCAAGACACTCGCTCCAGGACCACAATATAGCGTTTCAACTTCCTGCATGAATCAGCCCTCAATCCCCATCATCTTCATGGTCTGAAAGAGGTATTCCCATCCCACCCTGTCAAAGGCTTTTTCTGCGTCTGCACTCATTATTACTGATGGGGTTTCTTGCCCCTGGCATGACGCCATAGCCAATAATAACTGACGGACGTTGTGTGTTGCCTGTCTATTTCTAACAAATCCAACTTGTTCGGGGCTTATTAATTTGGGGAGGCATTTTGCTATACGTTCTGCCAGCATTCCTGCCAATAATTTGGTATCAACATTTATTAGGGAGATTGGGCGAAAGTCTTCTGCTTTATTCAGCGATTTTCGCGGTTTAGGGATTAATGTAATTAAAGCTGTGTTAGCGTATTTGGGAAATGCTCCTGTGGTTATCACCTCTTCGTAATATTCCAACAGTGCCATTTAGGCTTCTAGGGGTAGAGTCTTGTAAAATTCCCCAGTGTATCCGTCTGGGCCTGGTGCCGATCAGTTCTTTAATTTTTTAATGACCTGTTGGAGTTCTGTTAAGGTTAGGGGCGCATTAAGCATGGTTAAGTCTTCCGGTGCTATGGATGGCACACCCGCCTGAGTTAGGTATTCTTGTATTGATTGTTCGTTTGCTGGGTTCTCTGCTGAGTATAATTGCCTAAAGTGTTTAGTAAAAATTTTCCCAATTTCACTGTGTGTTACTTTAAGTTTACCATGCTCGTCCCTTAGTGCCGCCACCGCCCGGGAACCCCCCCCCCCCCCCCCCAATGCTTTATTACTTTACTCAATAAACGTCCCGTTTTATTCCCAAATCGGTGTAGTTTATATTTGTAGTATATTGTGGATCTTAGTTCTTTTTCATGGAGCAGGGTATTGAGTGTGATCTGTATGGCCTTTAATTGCTCCAGTGTAGCCTGGGTAGGTCTGGAAATATGTACACGTTTAGCTTTGGAGAGCTGTTTTTCTAGTTGTAATATTGTCGCCGCTCGGCGCTTCTTTTGGATATTACAATAAGCGATAATGTCCCCTCTAAGAACCGGTTTTGCAGCAGACCAAAATAAGATTGGATCTGTTCATGCATGTTCTTTATTATAAAATGCGTAATCTCCCCATTTAGTCAATAGATATTCTTGAAATTGGGGGTCCTTATCCAGGTATACCGGGTACCTCCACCCTGCCCCTCTTATCGCCCGGTATTTCTAAATCAAGCCACACCGGTGCATGATCAGAGATCTCCTACGGCCCTATGGTTGCCCCCCTCACCTGGTGAAATATAGTGCAGTCTAGAAACATATATAATCCAATCTCGATAGTGTGCCATGCGCCCTAGATCTATGTGTATAATCATGTTCCCCAGGGTGCAGTGTCCTCCACACATCCACTAGGTTTAAAGTTTTTATAAATATTTGTAACTCTCCTGCCCATTGCCCTGAGTAGTGTGCCAATTGTGGGTTAGTAGCATTCTCTTTTGGGTTTAGAACTAAGTTAAAGACCCCAAGGACCAAAATCTTACCCTTCTGGTGTTGGAGACATCTGCTCCCTAGGGTCCGATAAAATTCTTTGTCATATTCGTTAGGCCCATATACCCCTATCAGGTGAAATTCAAACCCTTGTAGCCATATTCGTAACATTATAAAACGTCCTTGTTTCCCTTTTTCCACCACCGATACCTTACAGGCCAACCCTTTGCGAAAAAGGACTGCAATTCCTCCCTTTCGCCCCTGGGCAGTTACCACATGACAATCACCGACCCAAGATCTTTGTAATTTAGAATGTTCTTTATCATTTAGTCGTGTTTCCTGTATACAAGCAATTTCTGCCCGGTGTCTTTTGAGGGCTGTAAGTATTTTACTCCGTTTTACGGGGGACGTTATGCCCCCTACGTTCCATGTTATAACTCTAAGTGGCATAATTGTATGTTCACATATAAATCCTTATGCCCATAAACCATGGAGACTGTGTTTGAGGAGTCTTGTATATATCCTAATGATCAAACCCCTGTAATTTACCGTTGCAATGATATCTTTAAAGGAATCTAACTTTGGCTCCCCAATTATAATGTCTAGAGTAGGCCCTTCTTTCCCTTTTCCCCCCTCCCCCCCTCCTCCCCAACCACACATATACCCTTTTATCAGCCGCTTGGGTATTCCAAGCGGATGACTTGTGACTCCGGTGATCACCTGAAGTTCCTAACTCCCCAAAACTTTAAACATTATTCCATCTATCCACAGAAATAGTTAATACTTGCAGTTAACCGCATATTGTTTCAGTCTTTAAAGGAGTCTTAATCAGGCTGCCTCCAGGACTTTGTTGTCCGTTAGGTATTTTCTGGCTTCTGCTACTGTGGAAAATGACTGCCATTTCTCCTGCGCATATACTTTTAGTTGAGCTGGGTATTGTAAACGGAAACGAACATTTTTCTGTGCCAGCATTGAGCAGAGCGGATGAAACTGCTTTCTTTTCTCTTGTACAGCAGTAGAGTAGTCCTGAAATATCAAAATATTCTTATTATATTTTAACGAGTCCCTTTTAATTTTGAAGCCTTGTAGAATTTCTAGCTTATGGCGATAGTTCAATAACTTCGCTTTGACTGCATGTGGTCTGGTTCTATCTTACATCCTTCTGCCCATGCGGTGCGCTCTTTCAATAACCACTGGGCCCATCGTGTCCGTGAGCGCTAGTTCCTTAGCCAGGATTCCAACCATGTTTCAAGATTGCGCTCAGGGACGGATTCATCCAGTCCAATAATGCGTATATTCTCCGAGGACAAGCAGGCTGCTTGTTCTCACTGATGGGTTGACGTCCACGGCAGCCCCCTCCATCGGAATCTTCACTAGCAAAGGCCTTTGCTAGTCCTCGCGCGCCCATGCGCACCGCGCATGCGCGGACGTCTTCCCACCCGAAACCGGCTCGAGCCGGCCAGTCTTCTTTTGTCCGCGCTCGGTACGGTCGTGTTGCGCCGTTCGTGCCCCGGAGAGTCGACCTCGCGCGTCCTTTTCGACGTGTTTTTCTTCTATTTCTTCGTGAAAGAGTTCGGGAAGTGCTCCGGAAGACCCTTTCGGGTTTTCTGCCCTTCCCGTAGTTTCAAAGTTTTTGCCCCGTAAGTTTTCTTTCGTCGTCGGGGTAGGCCTCATTTTGGCCTCGGTCGAGATTTTTCTCCCTTAAAGTTTTGGTGCTCTTTTTCGCCATTTCGGCTTTTGATTTCGCCGGCGTGATTTTTCCGCCCATGACATCGAAGCCTTCCAGCGGCTTCAAGAAGTGCACCCAGTGCGCCCGGGTAATCTCGCTCACTGATAGGCACTCGTCGTGTCTTCAGTGTCTGGGGGCCGAGCACCGTCCTCAGAACTGTAGTCTGTGTTCCCTGTTACAAAGGCGGACTCAGGTAGCGAGATTGGCCCAGTGGAACGTTTTGTTCTCGGGCTCTTCGTCGGCATCGGCACCGGGGGCATCGAGTGCATCGACGTCGTCAGCGTCCAGACCTTCTTCCTCGGCTGCCAGTGTATCGGGTGCATCGAGGCATCGAGTCTCTGCATCGGCGCTGAGGCATCGGGCGACTGCATCGACGTCGGTGGTACCGGGACCTCGTCTGCTGATGTCGTCGGACGGTGGTGCATCGTCTGGAGTGCAGGTGAGGGCTGTCCATTCCCCTGCTGGTGGCGGTGAGCCTTCGGGTGGGTCTCCCCCTACCCTGAGGGCTCCTGCGGTACAGCCCCCCCGAGACCGACCTCCTTCGGCCTCGGCCCCGAGGAAGCGACGGCTGGATTCTACGTCCTCCTCGTCGGTGCCGGGAAGCTCCGGTGACATGCTTCGGAAGAAGACGAAGAAGCATCGACACCGGTCCCCTTCCCGCGTCGTCACCGAGAGCTCTGGGTCGCCGAGGCAGTCGGCACCCAGCAGGCATCGGCACCGAGAGGACCGCTCACCCTCTGTTCAGGAGGTGTCGATGCGCTCCACTCTGGACAGCCCGGAACAGCCTCCACGCCCGGAACAGGTTTTGACGTCGACGCCTGCATCGACCTCTCTGCCTTTCTCTGCAGCCGCTCTGAACGAGAGCCTCCGGGCCGTTCTCCCAGAGATTCTGGGAGAGCTGTTGCGCCCTACCCCTCCGGTACCGGCGGTGCTTGCGCCTCCGGTACCGTCGAGCGTGGCGCCGGCTGGCCCATCGCCCGGGGTGAGGTCCCCGACGTCGGTACCGCGTGCGGTGCCGACTGCGGCCACCTCCCAGGAGGGCTCCCCGACTACGTCGGCGGAGGGAGCTTCGCCGATGCGGGCGAGGGAGTCTACCTCTCGACGCCCCCATCGTGGACGTGGCTCCACGGAGTCGAGCCGGGCGAGGTTGCAGACACAGGTTCGTGAACTTGTGTCTGACACCGATGGTGAGGCCTCGTGGGAGGAAGAGGAAGACCCCAGATATTTCTCTGACGAGGAGTCTGAGGGTCTTCCTTCTGATCCCACTCCCTCCCCTGAAAGACAGCTTTCTCCTCCCTGAGAGTCTGTCTTTCGCTTCCTTTGTCCGGGAGATGTCTACGGCCATCCCCTTCCCGGTGGTTGTGGAGGACGAGCCCAGGGCTGAAATGTTTGAGCTCCTGGACTATCCTTCTCCACCTAAGGAAGCGTCCACGGTACCCATGCACCATGTCCTCAAAAAGACATTGCTGGCGAACTGGACAAAACCATTAACTAATCCCCACATCCCCAAGAAAATTGAGTCCCAGTACCGAATCCATGGGGACCCAGAGCTGATGCGCACTCAGTTGCCTCATGACTCTGGAGTTGTGGATTTGGCCCTAAAGAAGGCTAAGAGTTCTAGGGAGCATGCCTCGGCGCCCCCGGGCAAAGACCCTAGGACCTTAGACTCCTTTGGGAGGAAGGCCTACCATTCTTCTATGCTCGTGGCCAAAATCCAGTCTTACCAGCTCTACACGAGCATACACATGCGGAACAATGTGCGGCAGTTGGCGGGCTTGGTTGATGCTCTTCCCCCTGAGCAAGCCAAGCCTTTTCAGGAGGTGGTCAGGTAGCTTAAGGCGTGCAGAAAATTCCTGGCCAGAGGGGTGTATGACACCTTTGATGTTGCGTCCAAGGCCGCTGCTCAAGGTGTGGTGATGCGCAGGCTCTCATGGCTGCGTGCCGCCGACCTGGAGAATAGACTCCAGCAGCGGATTGCGGACTCGCCTTGCCGTGCGGACAACATTTTTGGAGAGAAAGTCGAACAGGTGGTAGAGCATCTCCACCAGTGGGACACCGCATTCGACAAGTTCTCCCGCCGGCAGCCTTCAGCATCTACCTCTACAGGTAGAAGATTTTTCGGGGGAAGGAAGACTGTTCCCTACTCTTCTGGCAAGCGTAGGTACAATCCTCCTTCTCGACAGCCTGCGGCCCAGGCTAAGCCCCAGCGCGCTCGCTCTCGTCAGCAGCGTGCGCCTCAGCAAGGCCCCTCGGCTCCCCAGCAAAAGCAAGGGGCGAGCTTTTGACTGGCTCCAGCAGAGCATAGCCGAAGTCCAAGTGTCAGTGCCGGGCGACCTGCCAATCGGAGGGAGGTTGAAAGCTTTTCACCAAAGGTGGCCTCTCATAACCTCCGATCAGTGGGTTCTTCAAATAGTCCGGCAAGGATACACCCTCAATTTGGCCTCCAAACCTCCAAATTGTCCACCGGGAGCTCAGTCTTACAGCTTCCAGCACAAGCAGGTACTAGCAGAGGAACTCTCCGCCCTTCTCAGCGCCAATGCGGTCGAGCCCATGCCATCCGGGCAAGAAGGGCTGGGATTCTATTCCAGGTACTTCCTTGTGGAAAAGAAAACGGGGGATGCGTCCCATCCTAGACCTAAGGACCCTGAACAAATATCTCGTAAAAGAAAAGTTCAGGATGCTTTCCCTGGGCACCCTTCTTCCCATGATTCAGGAAAAAGATTGGCTATGCTCTCTGGACTTGAAGGACGCCTATACGCACATCCCGATACTGCCAGCTCACAGACAGTATCTGCGATTTCAGCTGGGCACACGTCACTTCCAGTACTGTGTGCTACCCTTTGGGCTCGCCTCTGCGCCCAGGGTGTTCACCAAGTGCTTGGCTGTAGTAGCAGCGGCACTTCGCAGGCTGGGGGTGCATGTGTTCCCATATCTCGACGATTGGCTGGTGAAGAACACATCCGAGGCAGGAGCCCTGCAGTCCATGCAGATGACTATTCGCCTCCTGGAGCTACTGGGGTTTGTGATAAATTATCCAAAGTCCCACTTTCTCCCAGTGCAGAAACTCGAATTTATAGGAGCTCTGCTGGATTCTCGGACGGCTCGCGCCTATCTTCCAGAGACGAGGGCCAACAACTTGTTGTCCCTTGTCTCGCGGGTGCAAGCGTCCCAGCAGATCACAGCTCGGCAGATGTTGAGATTGCTGGGCCACATGGCCTCCACAGTTCATGTGACTCCCATGGCCCGCCTTCACATGAGATCTGCTCAATGGACCCTAGCCTCCCAGTGGTATCAGGCTGCTGGGGGTCTAGAAGACGTGATCCACCTGTCCACGAGTTTTCTCAAATCCCTGTATTGGTGGACGATTTGGTCCAATTTGACTCTGGGACGTCCTTTCCAAATTCCTCAGCCACAAAAAGTGCTGACCACGGATGCGTCTCTCCTGGGTTGGGGAGCTCATGTCGATGGGCTTCACACCCAAGGAAGCTGGTCCCTCCAGGAACGCGATCTGCAGATCAATCTTCTGGAGTTGCGAGGGATCTGGAACGCTCTGAAGGCTTTCAGAGATCGGCTGTCCCACCAAATTATCCAAATTCAGACAGACAACCAGGTTGCCATGTATTACGTCAACAAGCAGGGGGGCACCGGATCTCGCCCCCTGTGTCAGGAAGCCGTCAGCATGTGGCTGTGGGCTCGCCGTCACGGCATGGTGCTCCAAGCCACATATCTGGCAGGCGTAAACAACAGTGTGGCCGACAGGTTGAGCAGGATTATGCAACCTCACGAGTGGTCGCTTAATTCTCGTGTGGTGCGCCAGATCTTCCAGGTGTGGGGCACCCCCTTGGTAGATCTCTTCGCATCTCGAGCCAACCACAAAGTCCCTCAGTTCTGTTCCAGGCTTCAGACCCACGGCAGACTGGCATCGGATGCCTTCCTCCTGGACTGGGGAGAGGGTCTGCTGTATGCTTATCCTCCCATACCTCTGGTGGGGAAGACTTTGTTGAAACTCAAGCAAGACCAAGGCACCATGATTC
The DNA here is from genome assembly GCF_901765095.1 of Microcaecilia unicolor. Lineage (NCBI taxonomy): Eukaryota > Metazoa > Chordata > Amphibia > Gymnophiona > Siphonopidae > Microcaecilia > Microcaecilia unicolor. The sequence continues at coordinate 120,722 of NW_021963274.1, read as the reverse complement.
TGATTGCTCCTTTTTGGCCGCGTCAGATCTGGTTCCCTCTTCTTCTGGAGTTGTCCTCTGAAGAACCGTGGAGATTGGAGTGTTTTCCGACCCTCATCACACAGGACGAAGGGGCGCTTCTGCATCCCAACCTCCGGTCCCTGGCTCTCACGGCCTGGATGTTGAGAGCGTAGACTTTGCCTCTTTGGGTCTGTCAGAGGGTGTCTCCCGTATCTTGCTTGCTTCCAGGAAAGATTCCACTAAGAGGAGTTACTTCTTTCAATGGAGGAGGTTTGCCGTCTGGTGTGGCAACAAGGCCCTAGATCCTCGCTCTTGTCCTACACAGACCCTGCTTGAATACCTTCTGCACTTGTCTGAGTCTGGTCTCAAGACCAACTCTGTAAGGGTTCACCTTAGTGCAATCAGTGCATACCATTACCGTGTGGAAGGTAAGCCGATCTCAGGACAGCCTTTAGTTGTTCGCTTCATGAGGTTTGCTTTTGTCAAAGCCCCCTGTCAAGCCTCCTACAGTGTCATGGGATCTCAATGTCGTTCTCACCCAGCTGATGAAACCTCCTTTTGAGCCACTGAATTCCTGCCATCTGAAGTACTTGACCTGGAAGGTCATTTTCTTGGTGGCAGTTACTTCAGCTCGTAGAGTCAGTGAGCTTCAGGCCCTGGTAGCCCAGACCCCTTACACCAAATTTCATCATAACAGAGTAGTCCTCCGCACTCATCCTAAGTTCTTGCCAAAGGTGGTGTCAGAGTTCCATCTGAACCAGTCGATTGTCTTGCCAACATTTGTACCGTCCTCATACCCACCCTGCTTGAACATCAGTTGCACACCTTGGACTGTAAGACAGCATTGGCCTTTTACGTGGAGCAGACAAGCCCCTTCAGACAGTCCGCCCAAATGTGTGTTTCTTTTGATCCCAACAGAAGGGGAGTTGCTGTCTGGAAATGCACCATTTCCAATTGGCTAGCAGATTGCATTTCCTTCACTTACGCCCAGGCTGGGCTGAATCTTGAGGGTTATGTCACGGCTCATAGTATTAGAGCCACGGCAGCGTCGGTGGCTCACTTGAAGTCAGCCACTATTGAAGAGATCTGTAAGGCTGCAACGTGGTTTTCTATCCACACATTCACATCTCATTACTGCCTTCAGCAGGATTCCTGACACGACAGTCGGTTTGGGCAGTTGGTGCTGCAGAACCTGTTTGGAGTTTAGAATCCAACTCCACCCCCCCCCCCCTAGACCCATTTTTATTCTGTTCAGGCTGCACTCTGTTAGATGTTCTTCATAGGTCAATCCTTATGTCCTCGCCGTTGCGAGGCCTAATTGACCTATCTGTGCTGTTTTGAGTGAGCCTGGGGGCTACTGATACCCCATCAGTGAGAACAAGCAGCCTGCTTGTCCTCAGAAAAAGCGAAGATACTTACCTGTAGCAGGTATTCTTCAAGGACAGCAGGCTAATTGTTCTCACAAACCTGCCCACCTCTCCTTTGGAGTTATTCCTCTCTCATTTGTTTGCTTTTGTATATAACTGAGTGGGACTCTCGCACTACGCGCCAGAAGGTTCCATCAAAGCTTGTAGATTTTTGCTTTGAAAAATTCCGAAAGTGGGGGCCACTGTGGACGTCGACCCATCAGTGAGAACAATCAGCCTGCTGTCCTCAGAGAATACCTGCTACAGGTAAGTTATCTTCACTTTCCTTGATCTAGGTGACTGACCAGCCATATTCTTCAGGAAAGGAGAATTCTGTGCAAAGTCTGCATTTTGCAGTATTTTCCCAGGAGAAAAGGCTCTAAAAGCACTGACTTCACTGCAGGGGGCGTAGCTACAGGTGGGCCCAGGCCTACCCAATCTCAGTTCAGGCCCACCCAGTTTTAAGTGCCGCCAGCGGTGAAAAGTGCACAGCAAAGCAGCAGCTGAGCGCCGCAGACAAAAGCCTTAGTTTCTGCCGGCGCGGCCCGCTCAGCTGACCTCCCACTCACCTGCCTTCGGCAGTCGGCACTCACTGGCAGGCAGCTCTTGATTTCTGGTCCTCAGGCTCCTCCTCGGCCTTGTTCTCACGCTAAAAAGTAAGCAAGCACTAAGCAGCATAAGTTCAGCTGCTTCCCGCGGCCACACGGCATTGCCTGCTTCCCCCCCTTCCCCAGTCCCGGCCTGCAGTGCTCATGGCACAATGGTGCCGCACCGGTCCGCACACAGTGCCACATGGGAAAGGTTAGTCCACAGCTGTGTTTCCCTGGTGCCCTGCCGGCCGGGTCTGGGTCTAGATGATTCAGTTCCATTTTGGGTCACAGTCACAGCAGCAGTCAGCTTGTAATTACTCTTGTTATCAAAATGATGGCTCTGGTCTGGTTGTGGGCTTCTGGGTGGGAGGGGGGGGTGGACTCTTCACTGCTTAGGGCAAAATAAAAAGATATATTTAATCATTAAATATATCTCTCTTGCCCTAGGCAGTGAGGAAGCCCATCCCCACCCAGAAATTCACCAACAATACATTTTAATAGTGCCCAGTTTAATAAAAAAAAAAAAAAAAATTGTCTCATTTTGTTGGGATTTTGAGTGGGGATGGTCTCTGCAGTGTCTAGGTTAAAATTTTAAAAAAAAAGTGGTTTTTTTTTCTAGGTGGACCGGTGCAGAGGTGGGCTCTGCATTGGCCAGGACATTAAAAAAAAAAAGTATTTTATATTTAATGCTATGGCGGTTAGGTAGGGAGTAGGCTACAGGGAGGGAGGGGTGGGGTGGTAGGATAGAGCTGATGCTTAGCTATGGGATGGATTGTGGAGAAGGGAAGGAATGATACTGGCCTACAAGGATGGATTTGGGGGGGGGGGGGGTAAGGTAGAGAAAGAAAGGGTGATGCTGAGCTACTGGGATGATGAATAAGGGAGTGGGGAAGGGAAAAGCTGATGCCAGGCTGCTGGGATGGATGGGTAGGGAAGGGAAGGTTTTTATGTTTTTGTAATATGTTTTAAAATTATGTGTGTTAAATTGTGATCTGCTTAGAATTGCAGCGATAGTGTGGCATAGAAATTAAATCAATAAATTTCTAATTTTTGGTCCTTTATTCTGTAATTGATGAGGGGTGATCTGCAGGTGAGAGTTTCTGCTGGCATGAGGTTTGTATGGGGATCTATGAGTCTGACTTGTCTGGCTTTTCCAATGGGATGCATATTGCTGTTGTATATATTCACTGCTGCCTTTTGGAACTGGTTGTTATAGTTTGCAATATAGGCTCTAAGAAACCTCTTTGCAGGATTTAGTGTTACTTAACAAAGTACCTGCAGTGACGGGATTTTGATACTATTATTGAGGTGCTACTAGAATTTGAATACATTGTTATATGTTATTGCTGTAATTATAATGCAGGATTCTGTCATGTGAGTTGAGATGCTTGTCATTATAGTAGACTTATTTCTGGTCAAGTTTGATATAGCATAATGTAACTATATTTACAAATATCATTTTTTTTTTTAAGTATGTATGTAGTTTATATTGATGCAGGACTGCTGTTGGGCAACATTCTAAGGCATTATTTTGTAGTATCCCAAGAAACACTACTCATTCATATTCATAGTGCCCACCCATATTAGCTCTGGGCCCACCCAAATAGTCAGGTCTGGCTATGCCACTTCTTCACTGTTGATACAGTTGGAGTCTCAGTGGCAGTAAAAATCTTTGTTCTTGGCTTATTAGTCAGGAAGCTAACTGGAGGATTTGTTGTCTGCATCTTTTCTATTCCTCCCCTCCCTTTTTTTTTTTTTTTTGTAATAACTTCTGATGCCTTGATCTTCCTCAGGTCATAACTGTTGACCAGCTTATTATTTTCTTTAGGCAGCTTGCAGAGCAATAAAGCAGGCGAAGAGTCAAAATATCAACAAACTGGTTCTTTGCACAGACAGTATGTTTACCATTAATGGTAAGTTATTGCTCATGATCTGTGTGTAAAATTCTGTGTATAACATAGAAAGCATGTACAAAAACTGGAAAGGTGTTTTTTTTTTTTCCCTCCTTATCACCTCGCTAGACTAGTCCAGTTGCATGGGTTTTGCCACTCTACTAGCAGATGGAGACACAACAAACTTGTGGACCCCACTCTATATATGGCTGCAGCAACTTAGTATTCTGTCTCTGTGACCTGGTTATCTTCATTATGCAAAGTTTGGCTAGACTGCTGATGACTGGTTGGAGAACAGCTGAAGCCTAGTTGAGTGGAGCAAGAGAAGTCCCTGAGGTTCCTGCCTGGTGGTGTCCACTGTTGGGGGGAGGGGAATACCCAGAGGAATCTGAGTTCTCCTCTCCTCCTCCCATCTGGGCCCATCTAAATAAAAAAGGGCTCTGTTAGGACTGCCACAAGGTGAAGCAGGGAGTTGCAGTGAAAGAGGGGATGAGGAGAGCTGCATGTGTACCAGGAGTGGTGGGCTTGAGCAGGGATTTATATAGTAAAGCCACAAAAGATTATAGTGGCACTGGTAGAGCGCAGGTTTGTTTGGGTAATATTGTGGCTCCTGGAAGCAAGGCTGAGGCTTTTAACCAGAGGAAATGACGATAGTACCCAGGATGTTTGCCTGACTTTAGTGCCCCCGGATTACTTGGAATTAAGCAAGCAGTTTGTAAAGGTTCCGTGGTCGGTTTGCGCATTCCAACCAAGACCTGTGAGGTGGTCACTGAGAATTTAGAAGCATGATGGAAAAGTGTATGCTGTACTTGCAAAATCATTCCTACCACTGTGGCAAGCACGCTGTCCACAAGTGGAACAAGATGGTGGCACACCCTGTGCAGAGCAGCAGCCCAAGCAACGACAGTGAGCAGCAGGAGTGAGAAGGGGCAAAGGCTTGCATGTTTCGTGCAGAGCTGTGGTGGTGGTTTTAAAGAGCTCAAGTCTGACTTGGTAGAAGTGAAGCAGGAGCTTCATGAAGGGGACTTGAGATGAGATGGACGAGCTGTGGAACAAGACCGGAGGAGATGGAAAGTAGAGCAGAGGTTCAAGGAGAGGAGACAGTTTGCATCCATTGAGTGCTTTAGGGCAAGCCCAAAATTGCTTCCTTGATGGAAGACCTGGGGAACAGATCCAGGAGACTGAGGGGTGCCTTGGACATCAGAGTACAAAGACAGTATGACTGCAGCACAGTGAATTTGCCAGGCTAAACTGGAAGGCAAGCAGAGGAGGCAGGTGATATAAAGTTAGACCAGGCATATTATGTGCTCTGGGAACACCCTGCTGTAATCTGCCAAGAGAGATTGTGATTTGCTTTCAAGATTTTGACATTAAAGAAAAGAGGAAAAATGTGCTGCCTATCAGGATTGGAAAGGGCATGAAGTTATGGTGTACTCAGCAGCAGTGACTCTTCAAAGGTGCAAAGGACTGATGGCTTTGAAGGCTAAACTTCAGGGTGAGAGTACAAAATACAAGTGGCTGTTTCCATTCAGATTGGTGTACTTAATGGGAAGGAATACAGAGTGCACACTATAGAAGTGGGGAAGGCCTTGGAATTGGGATTGAGAAGCCAGAAGGACCCCATGCACTGGAGAAGAGGAATCCAAGGAAGAAAGAATGGTTTGGAGGATGTTGGAGGCAAAGGACCTGGGAGGCAATAGGTGGGTCAATGAAGAGAGACCAGGACAAATGGAGGTGGAAAACCAAAAATCTATGGACTGGAGACTGGATGGATTGGACAGGTGCATGGGTAGGGGGGAAGGACTGGGTGATGGCATGTGAGCTTATGATTTAGAACTAGTTCTTCTGTGTTGTATTCCCCCTGAGTGGAGGTACTGAACTTGAGAAAAGCTAGGGCATCCTCTCCTCTGCCTTGGGAGAGGAGAGTGTTAGGTTTAATGGTTCTTTTGGTTTTGTCTTAGTTATAGAAGTACTGTGGTTCTGCAGCCTGCACAGTTCCCTATATAGGATGAGGTTTGTAAGCGTGTCTTGTCTTTCGGTAGAAGGATGAAGCTCTTGTGTCTTGACTGGTTTGGCAGGACTGAAGGAAAAAAAAATTAGCAGGTTAGACCCAGATTCTGCATGAAAGTGAGATGCATGTTCATGGAGTATATGATCTAAGCAAGTGACCTGTATTTGATACAATCAAACACTGCTGTGTAGTTGAACTTGAAGAATCTCTGTAATAGTAGCATCACTTTACTCTGAATTTGTCTCCTTACTGGCTTGTCTGCACCACTTTATTTTTTCCTTAGTATCTTGAATGACTGTTTATGAATATAAAAAGTTTTTTTATTTTACTCAGGGAGGTGCTGATGGTTATTTTATTTCTCAGAGGACACGCAGGCTGCTTGTTCTCACGACTGTGCGACGTCCATGGCAGCCCCAGGAGTCTTCACACGCGCAGCCCTCTTCCCGCCTGTGGCGCGAGAGTCCCAATTAGTTCTTTTCTTTCTGCGGTGAGGGAGTGACTGCTTGCGGTCTCTCTCCGTTTCGCAATGAAAAGAGCCTTCGTTTTTCTTTCGCGATTTTCACTGTCTTTATCGTCTTTTGGTCTCTTGACCTGTTTCTCTTATTTAACAAAAAAAAGAATTCCCTGTATTTCTTAGTTTTTCCCCTGTTAAATTTCCTTTCGCTTTCGATGGGGTCCTTTTAGGCCGCACGTACGCTATTTCCCATTTTTGTGCCCTCCTTTTTGGCACAATTGAGAATTTTGACTTTGCCGCCGCTATTTTTCCGTCCATGTCAACGAGGACTCCCAGCGGCTTCAAGAAGTGTACTCGGGCAACCGGGCGATCTCAGGTACTGACGAACCCCATGCGTGGTGTCTTCAGTGCCTTGGGCCCGACCATCGCCCAGACGCATGTAAGTTGTCTTAGCCTTAAAAAGCGGGCACGGGCGTCGAGACAAGTTCAGCGGGATCGCCTGTTTGGAGCTTCGCCCGGTACTTCAACATCGGCACTGGAGATTGCATCGACATCAGGAGCGCAGGTAATGGCTGTCCGGAGACCACCACACGCTGGGAGCAGTGAGCCATCGAGTGGGTCTCCACCTGCCTCGACAACTCCTGCATTGCAGGCCCACTGGGACCGACCACTTTCGGACCCGACCCCGAGGAGGTGTGTGGATTCCACATCGTCCTTGTCGGTACTGAGGAGTATCTATGTGCATCGAGCGAAGAAGCATCTTCATCGGTCTCCTAAGCATGGTACCGGGAGCTCCGGGGCGTCGAAGGATTCACCCGTGAAGCGTCGGCACCGGGAGGACCGCTCGCCCTCCACTCAAGAGGTGTCATCGGACAGCCCGGTACCGCCTCCCCACTCTTTGCAGGTTCTGCCTCCGACTCCTGCCTTTCCCGGCAGAGACTCTGGACAAGCGCATCCGAGCCATTCTCCCAGGTCTTCTGGAAGGGCTGCTGCGTCAGTCTGTTCCTGTACCGGGGGTGCTTCCGCCCTCGGTACCGCTGATGGAAGCTGCAGCTGGTTCTCCGCCTGTGGTGAGGTCTTCGACACCGGTTCCGCTTGCGGCATCGGTTTCGGCTGCCACCCAGGGAGTGGACCTCTCGATGTCGCCATCAAGGAAGTGGTTCCTCAGAGTTGAGACGGGCCCGGTTTCAGACTGCAGTCTGAGAACTCTTGTCCGACACCAAGGAGGATGCCTCGTGGGAGGAAGAGGAGGATCCCAGATATTTTCTTCTGAGGACTCTTGTGGTCTTCCTTCTGATCCTACTCCTTCACCAGAAAGAAAACTTTCTCCCCCGGAGAGCCTTTCTTTCTCTTCCTTTATGCGAGATATGTCTGTGGTTATTCCCTTCCCTGTGGTATCTGAGGATGAGCCCAGGACTGAGATGAGGTCCTTGACTATCCTTCGCCACCTAAGGAGTCATCCACTGTCCCTTTGCATAATGTCCTTAAGGAGACATTGCTTAGGAACTGGATGAAACCACTAACTAATCCTACCATTCCCAAAAAAGCTGATCCCAATATCGGATTCACGGAGAACCTGAGTTGATGAAGTCGCAGTTATCTCACGACTCTATGGTTGTGGATTCCGCTTTCAAGAAAGCCAGTTCTCGAGATTTTGCCTCGGCGCCCCCGGGATGAAAATCTAGAACCCTGGACTCTTTTGGGGAGGAAGGCCTATCAGTCCTCCTTGCTCATGTCCAAGATTCAGTCATACCAGCTCTACACTAGAGGACTAGTAGAACTAGAGGACATGAAATGAGATTGAAGGGGGGCAGACTCAAGAAAAATGTCAGGAACTATTTCTTCACGGAGAGAGTGGTGGATGCTTGGAATGCCCTCCCGCAGGAGGTGGTGGAAATGAAAACGGTAACGGAATTCAAACATGCATGGGATAAACATGAAGGAATGGATCCTCAGGAGCTTAGCCGAAATTGGGTGCAGAGCCAGTGGTGGGAGGCGGGACTGGTGGTTGGGAGGCGGGGATAGCGCTGGGCAGACTTATACGGTCTGTGCCGGGGCTGGTGGTTGGGTGGCGGGGATAATGCTGGGCAGACTTATACGGTCTGTGCCCTGAAGAGAACAGGTACAAATCAAGGTAGGGTATACACAAAAAGTAGCACATATGAGTTTATCTTGTTGGGCAGACTGGATGGACCGTGCAGGTCTTTCTGCTGTTATCTACTATGTTACACGAGCATACACATGCGGAACAACGTGAAGCAACTGGCGGACTTGGTGGACAAGCTCCCTCTGGAGCACGCCAGGCATTTTCAGGAGGTGGTCAGGCAGCTGAATGCGTGTCGTAAATTCCTGTCCAGGGATGCTTACGACTCTTTTGATGTTGCATCCAGATCCGCTGCTCAAGGTATAGTGATGCGCAGACTCTCATGGCTGCGCGCCTCTGACCTGGACAATCGAGTCCAGCAACGGCTTGCGGATGTCCCTTGCCAGGGGGATATTTTTGGCGAGAAAGTCGAGCAGATTGTAGAGCAGCTCCACCAGCGGGAAACCGCCCTTGACAAACTCTCCCACCGGGCGCCTTCAGCATCTACCTCATCAGGTAGACGTGTTTTCAGGGGAAGGAGGAATGCTCCCTATGCTTACAATAAGCGTAGGTACAATCCACCTTCCTGACAGCCTTCTCAGGCTCAACCCCAGCACGCTCGTTCTTGTCAACAGCGTGCGCCTAGGCAGGCCCCTGCGGCTCCCCAGCAAAAGCAAGGGACGGGCTTTTGACTGGCTCAGTTGAGCATAGCTGCTATAAAAGTGTCTGTGCTGGACGATCTGCCGGTCGGAGGGAGGTTAAACTTTTTTCACCAAAGGTGGCCTCTGCTAACCTCCGATCGATGGGTTCTTCAAATAGTCCAGTTAGGATCCTCCCTCAATTTGATTTCCAGGCCTCCAAATTGCCCACTGGGAGCTCAGTCCTTCAGCTTCCAGCACAGGCAGGTACTTGCAGAGGAACTCTCCGCTCTTCTCAGCGCCAATGCAGTCAAGCCCAGCTAGTCACTAAGGGCTGAGCATGAAGATTCACCAGGCACTAACACCAGCATATTTATAAAAAAAGAAACAAAGAAAGCCGTTGTATGGACAGTGGATTGTTTTCCCATTGATACACCTAGCACTTGGAAGCAACACATCGAATACCCCTGTTGAGGAGATATGTAACATCTTTTCTCTGAGGACAAGCAGGCTGCTTGTTCTCACATGTGGGTGACGTCCAACGGCAGCCCCCAGGACCGGAGAATCTCCCTAGCAACAAAAGTTTGCTAGCCTTGCGATTCCGTGTGCACTGCGCATGCGCGACCATCTTCCCGCTTGAACTCGAACATGCTCGTCAGTCTTGTTTTTTCCGCGGCTCAGGACGCTCTGCTTTGCTGCTTCTCTGCCCCAGAGACCTCCTTGCTGCGGATTTTCCGTGTTTTCGCCAGTTTGGGCGCTTTTTTTCCGCGTCTACTCTGTTTTCTTTTCAAAAAACTTTAAAAAAAGTTTTCCTTTATTTTCTTGTTAGTTTCCGCTAAGTTTAATTTCTTTTTCGTTAGTGGCCATTTTGGGCTGCCTGTGCGGGTCTTTTCTCTTTTTTTCTTGGTGTTCCTTTTTTAGGCACCATCGCATTCGACTTCGCCGGCGTGATTTTTCCGCCCATGTCGGCTTCAAAAAGTGCACTCGGTGCAGCCGGACAATTTTGCTTACTGATAGGCACGTCTCGTGTCTTCAGTGTTTGGGAGCTGATCATCGCACCAACGCCTGTACACTGTGCCTCCAGTTAAAGAAGAGGACCCAGGCGGTGAGACTAGCTCAGCGGAACGTTCTGTTCGGAGCTAGGTCCGGTTTTTCGGTATCGACGGAGCCAGCGGTACTGAGGCCGTTGCAGGCATCGATGTCGGTATCGGAGAGTGCATCGACGTCCAGAGTGCAGGTAATGGCTGTCCAGAGATCCCACGCTGGTAGCAGTGAAGCATCGAGTAGGTCTCCACCTGCCTCGAGGGCTCCTGTTCTGCAGGCCCCCCGGGATCAACCTCCTTCGGACCTGGCCCCGAGGAGGTGTGTGGATTCTACGTCTTCCTCTTCGGTACCGGAGGGTAGCGTTGGCATGCTTCGAGCGAAGGCTAAGAAGCATCGTCATCGGTCACCCTCCCGACACGGTACCGAGAGCTCAGGGACGCCGAAGGATTCGGTTCCTGAGAAGCGCCGACGCCGGGAGGATCGCTCGCCCTCCATTCAGGAGGTGTCGGTGCGCTCTTCTCCGGACAGCCCGGTACCGCCTCCGCGCCCCAGGCAGGTTCTAGCATTGTCGCCTGTACCGGCTTCTTTGCCTTTCTCTACAGCCACTCTGAACGAGAGCCTCAGAGCCATTCTACCAGAGATTCTGGGAGAGCTGTTGCGACCATCTACGGCACCCTCGGTGCTTGCGCTGTCGGTACTGTCTGTTTCGGTACCGCAGGTGCTTGTACCATCGAGAGAGGCAACGGTTGGCTCATCGCCCGTGGTGCTGTCTCCGACGCCGGTACCACTTTCGGCTGCCACCCAGGTTGACTCCCCGCCGGCGTTGTTGGAGTAAGCTTCATCACCTGCGGCACGGGAGTCTTCCTCTTGACACCGTCATGGGGAAGATTGTTCCTCGACGTTGAGGCGGGCCCGGCTTCAGACTGAAGTTCGTGAACTTATGTCTGATTCCGAAGGAGAGGACTCGTGGGAAGCAGAGGCAGACACCAGGTATTTCTCTGACGAGGAATCCTGTGGTCTTCCCTCTGATCCTACTCCCTCACCTCAGAGGAAGCTTTCTCCCCCGGAGAGTCTTTCCTTCTCCTCTTTTATTCGGGAAATGTCTACGGCCATTCCCTTCCCTGTGGAGACTGTGGATGAGCCCAGGGCTGAGATGTTCGAGGTCCTGGACTCTATCCATCACCTCCTAAGGAATCGTCCACTGTTCCTCTTCATAATGTCCTCAAACAGACATTGATGATGAACTGGGCGAAGCCACTAACTAATCCCCACATTCCCAAAAAGATTGAATCCCAGTATTGAGTCCACGGGGATCCTGAGTTGATGAGGACCCAATTGCCTCATGACTCTGGTGTGGTGGATTTGGCCCTTAAGCCAAGAGTTCTAGAGATTACGCCTTGGCGCCCCCTGGGCGTGAGTCTAGAACTATGGATTCTTTTGGGCGGAAGGTCTACCATTCTGCTATGCTCGTGTCCAAAATTCAGTCTTACCAGCTCTACACGAGCATTCACATGCGGAAAAATGTGCGGCAGTTGGCGGACTTGGTTGACAAGCTCCCGTCGGAGCAGGCCAAGCTGTTTCAGGAGGTGGTCAGGCAGCTGAAGGCGTGTCGTAAATTCCTGTCCAGGGGTGCTTACGATACTTTTGATGTTGCATCTAGGGCCGCTGCACAAGGTATAGTGATGCGCAGACTCTCATGGCTGCGTGCCTGTGACCTGGATAGTAGAGTCCAGCAGCGTGTGGCGGATGCCCCTTGCCGGGGGGATAATGTTTTTGGTGAGAAAGCCGAGCAGGATCATTATCAAATAATGAGCCTCCTGGGGGGGGGGGGCGTGTCAAGATGGCGATGTGAAGGTGTTTGTTGAGCGATCGCTGAGCGTTCGATGGACTAAAGAAAAAAAATCTTCTTCCTTCTTTTCAACAACGATGCCCCACACTAAGAAAAAAGGAGTAGTGAGGGTTATTCCCGCACCTACCTCTACTTCTTCACCAGTCCAATGAAGCCTTGATCGCTACTTCGCCGGGGTTTCGACGAGTGAACTGGTGGTGGTAAGACCCGCTGAGCGGTTAACCGAAGGAGTGGACGCCGCTCTGGGTCAGGAAACATCTCTGTCCCTGCCCCCAGTATCCAGCATCCCTCCATGCCCAGCGCTAGCAGTGACGCAAGAAGACAGCCTCCAAACTACCGAAGCTGTAGAGGGATAGCTGTCTGGCGTGGGGCTTGCTTCGCGAGAGAAGCGTTTGGGAGAAGAGGCTCGAGTGGCCTCTGGAGCCTCGGGGTCAACTATGGAGATAAGTCTCAAACAAATCTGGCTAAAGCTGAACGCAATGGACAATACAAAAATCTTCAGGTGAGATTTCAGCTTTATCCCTTAAATGTAAAGAAATGGCTAAGAATGTTGAAACTGTAAAAGAAGATTTGAATTCTCAAATTAGTGTGATTCAAAAAGACATTAAGCAAATACAAGAATTTAACACTATTGTGGTTAAAGATAAAATGGCTACTCAAAGGAAGATTGAACAAATAGAAAATCACAATAGGAGGTTAAATCTTTGTATACTGAACTTTCCTAAACTGCCAGGAATACCTCCTTTAGAGATTTTCAAAAGATTTTTGAGTGAAAATTTAAGAATTCCTCCAAATTCTATTCCTCCTATAAACAAGATTTACTATCTTCCTAAAAAGCCTGGCAGAAATGGAGAGGGACGTAAACTTGAACCAGATCTGGATTTAAATAATATATCAGCAATTCTAGAAAATTCAATAGACAACACTACTGAAAGAACAACGTTGCTGGTTTCATTTATATTTGAGCAAGACTTAAATAATATCTTGAGATTGTACTTTAAAGACTTGTTCGGAGGTGAAAAAATATGGATTTATCCAGATGTCACGGGAGTTACTCAAGAGAGAAGAAAGATCTTCTTGGAAATGAAGCAACAAGTATTACATATAGGAGCGACTTTTTTCTTAGCCTATCTGTGCAAATGTGTGATAAAACTTGGAGATTTAAAATATATATTCTATGCCCCAGAACAATTGAAAGCTTTTCTAGATTTAAAAAGACTTAAATAATGCTGGAATAGGTAAAAGAAGAGCCCCTATTCACTGTCTTGTTTAAAGCTTTTGTTTTCCTTTGCTGCTTCTTAAATTTATGCCCACCTCCCTCCAAAGTGGTCTAAGAAAGTATAATGTTTAAATTCTATAATTGTTCCTTTAAGATATATTTTCAATAATGTTCCTACTGTGTTTCTGTAAACAAGTGATTGATTTGTATAATATATGAAAATCAATAAATAAAATAAAAAAAAAGAGGAAAGCCGAGCAGTTGGTGGAACACCTCCACCAGAGAGACACTGCTTTCGACAAACTCTCCCACCGGGCGTCTTCAGCATCTACCTCAACTGGTAGACGTTTTTATGGGGGAAAGAGGAATGCTCCCTACGCTTTTAATAAGCGTAGGTACAATCCACCTTCCCGACAGTCTGTTCAGGCTAAGCCCCAGCGTGCTCGTTCTTGCCAACAGCGTGCGCCTCAACAGGCCCTTGCAGCTCCCCAGCAAAAGCAAGGGATGGGCTTTTGACTGGCTCCAGTGCAGCATAGCCGAGATTAAAGTGTCTGTGCCGGACAATCTGCCGGTTGGAGGGAGGCTAAAATGTTTTCACCAAAGGTAGCCTCTCATAACCTCCGATCATTGGGTTCTTCAAATAGTCCGGTTAGGATACTCCCTCAATTTGATATCAAAACCGCCAAATTGCCCACCGGGAGCTCGGTCTTTCAGCTCCCACCACAAGCAGGTACTTGCAGAGGAACTCTCCGCCCTTCTCAGCACCAATGCGGTCGAGCCCGTGCCACCGGGGCAGGAAGGGCAGGGATTCTATTCCAGGTACTTCCTTGTGGAAAAGAAAACAGGGGGGATGCGTCCCATCCTAGACCTAAGGGCCCTGAACAAATTTCTGGTCAAGGAAAAGTTCAGGATGCTTTACCTGGGCACCTTTCTTCCCATGATTCAGGAAAACGATTGGCTATGCTCTCTGGACTTAAAGGATGCGTATACTCATATCCCGATACTGCCAGCTCACAGGCAATATCTTTGATTCCGTCTGGGAACACGGCGTTTTCAGTACTGTGTGCTACCCTTTGGTCTCGCCTCTGCACCCAGGGTGTTCACGAAATGCCTGGCGGTAGTGGCGGCATCTCTACGCAGGCTGGCAGTGCATGTGTTCCCTTATCTCGACGATTGGCTGGTGAAGAACACCTCAGAGGCAGGAGCTCTACAGTCAATGCAGATGACTATTCAACTCCTGGAGCTGCTCGGGTTTGTGATAAATTACCCAATGTCACACCTTCTTCCAGTACAAAGACTAGAATTCATAGGAGCTCTGCTGGATTCACGGACGGCTCGTGCCTACCTTCCAGAGCAGAGGGCCGACAATCTCCTGGCTCTCATCTCTTGGGTAAGAGCCTCTCAGCAGATCACAGCTCGGCAGATGTTGAGATTGCTCGGCCACATGGCCTCCACAGTTCATGTGACTCCCATGGCTCGTCTTCACATGAGATCAGCTCAATGGACCCTAGCTTCCCAGTGGTACCAAGCTGCGGGAAGTCTAGAGGACGTCATCTGATTGTCCACGAGTTTTCTGAAATCCCTGCATTGGTGGACAATTTGATTCAATTTGACACTGGGACGTCCCTTTCAAATTCCTCAGCCACAAAAAGTGCTGACGACGGATGCGTCTCTCCTGGGGTGGGGAGCTCATGTCGATGGGCTTCACACCCAGGGGAGTTGGTCCCTCCAGGAAAAACGTTTTCAAATCAATCTTCTGGAGTTGCGAGCGGTCTGGAACGCTCTAAAGGCTTTCAGGGATCGGCTGTCCCATCAAATTATTCAAATTCAGACAATCAGGTTGCCATGTATTACATCAACAAGCAGGGGGGCACCGGATCTCGCCCCCTGTGTCAGGAAGCCGTCAGAATGTGGCTTTGGGCTCGCCAACACGGCATGTTTCTCCAAGCCACGTATCTGGCAGGCGTAAACAACAGTCTGGCCGACAGGTTGAGCATGATAATGCAACCTCACGAGTGGTCACTCAATTCCAGAGTGGTGCGCCAGATCTTCCAAGCGTGGGGCACCCCCTTGGTGGACCTCTTTGCCACTCGAGCAAACCACAAGGTCTTTTAGTTCTGTTCCATACTTCAGGCCTACGGCAGGTTAGCGTCGGATGCTTTTCTCCTTCATTGGGGAGAGAGCCTCCTGTACGCTTATCCTCCCATACCTCTGGTGGGAAAGACTTTGCTGAAACTCAAGCAAGATCACGGAACCATGATTCTGATTGCGCCTTTTTGGCCCCGTCAGATCTGGTTCCCTCTTCTTCTGGAGTTGTCCTTCGAAGAACCGTGGAGATTGGAATGTTTTCCAACTCTCATCACTCAGAACGAGGGGGCGCTTCTGCATCCCAACCTCCAGTCTCTGGCCCTCACGGCCTGGATGTTGAGAGCGTAGATTTCGCCTCCTTGGGTCTGTCAGAGGGTGTCTCCTGTATCTTGCTTGCTTCCAGAAAAGATTTCACTAAGAAGAGTTACTTCTTTTTGTGGAGGAGGTTTGCCGTTTGGTGTGACAGCAAGGCCCTAGAACCTCGTTCTTGTCCTACACAAACCCTGCTTGAATACCTTCTACACTTGTCTGAGTCTGGTCTCGACCAACTCTGTAAGGGTTCATCTTAGCGCAATTAGTGCTTATCATTACCGTGTAGAGGGTAAGCCGATCTCAGGACAGCCTTTAGTTGTTCGCTTCATGAGAGGTTTGCTTTTGTCAAAGCCCCCCATCAAACCTCATACAGTGTCATGGGATCTCAATGTTCTCACCCAGCTGATGAAACCTCCTTTTGAGCCACTGCATTCTTGCCATCTGAAGTACTTGACTTGGAAGGTCATTTCTTGGTGGCAGTTACTTCAGCTCGTAGAGTCAGTGAGCTTCAAGCCTTAGTAGCCCATGCTCCATACATCAAATTTCATCATAACAGAGTAGTCCTTCACACTCACCCTAAGGTCTTGCCAAAGGTGGTTTCGGAGTTCCATCTGAACCAGTCCATTGTCTTGCCAACATTCTTTCCCCGTCCTCATACCCGCCCTGTTGAACGTCAGCTGCACACATTGAACTGCCAAGCAAGCATTGACCTTCTATCTGGAGCGGACACAGCCCCACAGACAGTCCGCCCAATTGTTTGTTTCTTTTGATCCCAACAAGAGGGATGTGGCTGTAGGGAAACGCACCATTTCAAATTGGCTAGCAGATTGCATTTCCTTCTCTTATGCCCAGACAGGGCTGACTCTTGAGGGTCATTTCACGGCTCATAATGTTAGAGCCATGGCTGTGTCAGTGGCCCACTTGAAGTCAGCCACTATTGAAGAGATTTACAAGGCTGCAACGCGGTCTTCTGTCCACAAATTCACATCTCATTACTGCCTACAGCAGGATACCCGACACGACTGTCGGTTTGGGCAGTCGGTGCTGCAGAATCTGTTTGAGGTTTAGAATCCAACTCCTCCCGCCTAGGCCCATTTTTATTTTGTTCCAGGCTGCACTCTGTTAGTTTAAGTTGTTAGGTCAATCTCAGTTATGTCCTCGCCGTTGCGAGGCCCAATTGACCATGTTTGTTGTTTTGAGTGAGCCTGGGGGCTAGGGATACCCCACGGGTGTTTTGATGATATAAGCTGTCCTATGGCTTAAAACCCAAGCACTAGTATCTGAGCACTATCATACACAAATATATCACTATATAGTTTTTTTATATAGAAGTTAGATTAAATTTTAACTGCCAGACCTTCAACCATTCTTCTAACGTTCAGAGATCCCTTCTCATCGTTTCTACTCCCTCCAGGGTATCCACTCTATTGGCTATTTTCGTGTCATCCGCAAAAAGGCACACCTTTCCTTCCAACCCTTCAGCAATATCGCCCACAAATATATTATTTTATTTTATTTTTGTTACATTTGTACCCCGCGCTTTCCCACTCATGGCAGGCTCAGTGCGACTTAAACAGAATAGGCCCCAGCACCGACCCCTGAGGAACTCCACTGCTCACCTTCCTTTCCTCCAAGCGGATTCCATTTACCACCACCCTCTGCCACCTGTCGGTCAACCAGTTTCTTATCCAGTTCACCACTTTCGGTCCTAAGTTCAACCCTTTCAGCTTATTCACGAGTCTTCTGTAGAGGACCGGATCAAAGGCTTTGCTGAAGTTCAAGTAGATTACATCTAGCACACGTCCCTCATCCAGTTCTTTGGTCACCCAGTCAAAAAAGTCAATAAGATTCGTTTGGCAGGATTTTCCTTTGGAAAAGCCATGTTGCCTCGGGTCCTGTAACCCGTCGGTTTCTAGAAAGTTAACTATCCTTTCTTTCAGCAGAGACTCCATTATTTTTCCTATTACCGACGTGAGACTTACCGGTCTGTAGTTTCCCACTTCTTCCCAGTCAGTGTTGCAGAATCTGTTTGAGGTCTAGAATCCAACTCCGCCCTCATAGGCCCATTCTGTTCTGTTCCAGGTTGCACTCTCATCTAGTTTCTATCTAGTTTCTGGTTAATCTGCATTAAGTCCTTGCCGTTGTGAGGCCCAATTGACCAGTATTTATTGTTTTGGGTGAGCCTGGATACTAAGGATTCCCCACTTTTGAGTATAAGCAAGCCTGCATGTCCTTGGAGAAAGAGGACAGCAGGCTTCTTATTCTCACAATCCTGCCCACCTCCCTTTGGAGTTGTCTTTTTTTCATATATTTGTTTTTTTGCTTTTGTTTTAAACTAATCCGGTGCGTTCACGCGGTGGGCGGGAAGGTACTTGCACATGTGCACTGGAGCACTGCTCATGCTCCAAAAAGCGCTAGATTTTGTTTTTGGCATTTTTGCCCAGCCGGGTGACTTGGGATGGCGTCTACCCATTTGTGAGAATAAGAAGCCTGTCCTTGGAGAATACCTGCTATAGATGAGTATCTTCACTTTCCTGAATAATATCTCGAAGTCTCCAAGGCAAACGCTGGATGGAAACCACCATCAAATTCCTTGTAGTTTATCTCCAAGGAATCTTGGGACTAGATTCCCTTATATCCTTTCTAAATCCTCCCCAAACAGGAGCTTACCCTGAAACTGTTGTTTCTCCGAGGACAAGCAGGCTGCTTGTTCTCACATGTGGGTTGACGTCCGCGTTGGCCCAGGAATTGGCATTTTGCCAGCAAAATAAAACAAGTTTTGCTAGAGTCTTCTAGCGGGTGAATCGCGCGCATGCGGGGACGACTTCCCGCCCATCGCGTGAGCGTGCTTCCTCAGTTTTTTCTTGTCCGCGGCGGAGAGACAGCGTTTCTACACTTCTCTTTGCTTTTGGCCCAGGAGCAAGAATCGTGACGACGAGTTTTACTTTTCTTTTTCACCTCATTCTTAAAAAAACAAAAACTTCTCCCGTATTTATCTAGTTTTTAGCACCTTTTTTATAAGTTTTCGTTCTTTTTCGACGCAGCCAACTTTCAGGCCGCATGGCCGGGTTCTTTCCTTTCTTTTGTGCTCCTTTTTCATTTCAAGGCACAATCGCGTTGTTTGATTTTCGCCGAAGCCGTTTTCCCTTCCATGTCATCGAAGACACCCAGCTGCTTCAAGCATTGTACGCGGTGCAACCGGACTATCTCAGGTACTGATACCCATGCCTGGTGTATCCAGTGCATTGGGCCCAACCATAGCCCAGCCGCTTGTAGTCTGTGTCTTCGTATGAAGAAACGGACTCGAGCGTCTTGAGAAGCCCAACGAGAAAAACTTTTAGGGCTCAGTCCGGTCCTTCGGTATCGAGGTCGGCAGGCGGCAGCATCAATATCGACAGGAGCATCGACGTCGGGAAGAAAGGTAATGGCTCCTGAGAGACCAACTCGCACAGGGAGGAGTGAGGCGTCAAGTGGGTCTCCACCTGCCTCGAGGCCTCCTGTTATGCTGCCCCCCCCCCCCCCCCCCCCCCCGGGACTGACGTTCGTCGGACCCGGCCCCGAGGAGACGTGAGGATGCCACGTCCTCATCGGTACCGAGGAGTCTCGATGACGGGCGTTGAGTGAGGGCGAAGAAGCACCGTCATCGTTCTTCGACACATGGTACCAGGAGCTCCAGGACGTCGAAAGAGTCGGCACCCGAGAATCTTCGGCACCGAAAGGATCGCTCTCCCTCGATACAGGAGGTGCCGATGCGTCTGTCTCCTAGCAACTCAGTACCTGCTCCCGAGCCTCCAAGGATTCTGACACCGCCTTTTCCATCGACCCCGCAGCCTTCTCCGATGGCGGCTCTCGACAAGCGCATCCAGGCCTTGTTTCCAGAACTTCTGGAGGGACTGCTACGGCAGCTTTGGTGTCGGGGGTGCTTGCGCCTTCTGTACCTTCTGCTGCAGCGGTGTCTGTTCCTTCGCCTGCGGTGAGGTCCCTGACCGCAATGCCACTTGCGGCATCCACGTCAGCTGCCACCCAGGTCAACTCCCCTTCGACGTCGGTGGAGGGAGCTTTGCCACAGTCAGACCGGGCATCGGCTTCTCGACATCGCCATAGAGCACATCGTTCCTCGGCGTCGAGGCAGGTTCAGTGTTGAAGCACCTTAACTCAGGTTCTATCCGATACTGAGCAGGAGCGTTCGTGGGAGTCAGAAGAGGATCCCAGGTACTTCTCTTCTGTTGAGTCCTTTGGGATTCCCTCTGATCCTTCTCCGCTAGAAAGGAGACTATCTCCACAAGAAACAGCATAAGGAGTGTCAAAGCAAATACAAGGCGCAGATTAAGAAGGCCAAGAGGGAGTATGAAAAAAAGATAGCATTAGAGGCAAAAAAACATAGTAAAATTTTTTTTCGGTATATTAAAAGCAGGAAGCCGGCAAAAGAATCGGTTGGGCCACTGGATGACCAAGGGGTAAAAGGGGCGATCAAGGAAGACAAAGACGTAGCGGAGAGACTGAATGAATTCTTTGCTTCAGTCTTCACCGAGGAAGATTTGGGTGGGATACCGGTGTCGGAAATGGTATTTCAAGCGGACGAGTCGGAGAAACTTACTGACTTCACGGTAAACCTGGAGGACGTAATGGGGCAGTTCGGCAAACTGAAGAGTATCAAATCTCCTGGACCGGATGGTATTCATCCTACAGTGCCTATTGAAAACGCTGCAACTACTCCTGTCCTTACTGATTCTCCTGTTTTGCATTCTACAAGTGTTTCCGATACTAACAGTAGCTCGGACAATATTGTCCCCACTATTACAAATACTTTTGAGGATAATATTACCTTGTCTGAATTGCGAACCACCCCTCCTCCTTATCCTTTGGTGCCTAATACTGACGTTCCTCCTCCCACGAATACTTCCTTAACTACTCCAAATATCAGAGTCCCAGCTACACGCCCTCCCAGATAGCCCAACACCCCCATTAACTGTTACACACGTGACATAATATATGTCCCATAGCAGACTAAACAATCAGCCTTCACCGCCGCAAACAGTTCCTTCCCTTGAATCTCCACTACCGTCGCCTAATTTAGATGATCAAGTGATCCCAGAGTACCTTTTAGATCCTCGAGAATTAAGATTTCCCCATTGGGACCCAGCTCCAGAAGACGATCCCAATTGGGATCCCCTCACTCGATATCAGACACTGTGTGAACCCTTACTTGAGAGTTGGACACTCGGTCCCAGTCGAACAGTTACTCATACTCTGGCATTATTTGGAGGAAGCTTGGGTTTACAAGTTGAACAGACTGATGAGCTCCTAATAAGACCAGAAACTGGTGACGTGGTGGATTTTTGGTTATTCACATACGCCATACTTGGCACTGACTGGATACCTTTTTTGTTTCTCAGAGAGGTTGGATTGGGACCTTTGGAAATATATAGTCTTTTCGAAGTACCCGATCCCACTGAGAAAGGGGCTATCAGAGTTTACCCCCCTTACCCAAGTCATACCTAAATGATATATCAAGTCTTGGTATATTTTGGGATATTGATTATTGTCATTGCAGCTCTTGCTAAAACCCTAGGGGTGATTCTGTTACTCACTTTTATTCTTAGCCGCCAATTGCCTTTTGTACAGTCCAGATCTAACATCTAATCATGAAAACTACCAACATGAAGTGCCTGGCCCTTTTCTTATGTGTGCTCACTATGCCCATTGTACATGGAGCACAGGATTTAGAAAAATTTCTGCAAAAATTTACGACCACTTACGAAATAACATTACCCACCACAAAAGACACGACCACAATAACCCTTGATGTGTGTGCCTACACTATGTGTGGTGAACATCCTGTGCAGCAATATTTGTCAGCTTTTGAAATATACCTGTGTCCCTTCTCCAATTGCGGAAGTTGGGCGCAAGTATGGTGGTACACAGGTTCATGGGTTCCCTACTCAGGTAGCGAAATTCCAGGTCTCAAAAAGAGCATTTCCATTATGAAATTGCGAGTGACTGGCCTTTGTTCAATGACCAAATGTAATCAAGTGGCTATCACTTTCAGAGGAGTAACGGCTGTTACATACAGAACTTATTCCTTAGGAATTGATGCCACAGGTAGAGACCCCATTGGCAAATTTAAGATTGTTCCACCCCCAGCACAACCAGAAAAGAATCCTTTGATGCCAACAAAGATCCCAGAAGTAAAGATTCCTTACCAGATCGTGCCAATTAATAATTCCAAA
Organism: Microcaecilia unicolor; assembly: GCF_901765095.1. Lineage (NCBI taxonomy): Eukaryota > Metazoa > Chordata > Amphibia > Gymnophiona > Siphonopidae > Microcaecilia > Microcaecilia unicolor. The sequence goes on along the minus strand of NW_021963274.1, from coordinate 98,906 downwards.
GATTTAATGGCACTAGAAACAGGATTTGGAGAGAGAAACTTGTGGCTCGAATGGGCACATTATACTACAAAGAGTTTGAATGTCTCTAATTGTTATTTTTGTTCCCATGCAAGAGCAGAACCAACAGTAGTCCCCTTTCCTTTAGATCTCCACAATGACCCAGATGGTTTTTGGTGTATGCTAGAGTTACTTCAGGTAACAACTGAAGTGAATTCGTCTTGTCAACATCTTGACGAACATCACCCCTACTTACCCCCTCGGATGAGGGTTCCACCTGCATTCAGGATTCCAGATCCTGCTACCAGATATCATACATGTCTGGAACGATATGGGGTGAAAAATACACGGTTTCTGGGAAATTTGACCAATTGTAACACAACCCTAGAAAAAGGGACTCTGCGAAATCTGAACCTCACAGAGTTTTCACAGGCTAGAGCAGACATATGGTGGTACTGTGGAACCCATACTATCCACCATACACTTCACAGAAGTTGGACAGGCAGATGTGCCTTAGTCAAATTGGTAATTCCAATCATTATAGCATCCTTGCTCCCTCCTCATAGCAGCTCTTCCTCACGAGTAAAGAGAGATGCTATGCCTGGATCCTTTGATGATCGGGTCTATATAGATGCAATTGGAGTTCCAAGAGGGGTTCCTGATGAGTTCAAAGCCAGAAACCAGATAGCCGCAGGGTTCGAATCAGTTTTCTTTTGGTGGGCTACTATAAATAAAAATTTAGACTGGATTAACTATATATACTACAACCAGCAGAGATTTGTTAATTACACCAGAGACGCGGTCCAAGGAATTGCAACACAATTAGATGCCACCAGCAGAATGACGTTAGAAAATAGATTAGTGCTTGACCAGATTTTGGCAGCGGATGGCGGGGTGTGCCGCAAGATAGGTACACAGTGTTGCACTTTATCCCCAACAATACTGCTCCAGATGGATCGATCACTAGAGCTTTACAAGGCTTAACCTCACTGTCACAAGAATTGGCAGAGAACTCTGGTGTCGACACATCTTGGACTGGTTGGATGGATAAAGCATTTGGTAAATGGAAGACATTTATCATTTCTGCAGCCACCACCATAATCATAGTGGTAGCAATTTTTGTATTAGTAGGATGCTGCATAATCCCTTGTGCTAGAGGCTTAGTAGAACGCTTAATTGAAACCGCAATAACAAAGAAGACAACAGCAGGACACTATGTCCTGTATGAAAATCTCCTTCCCAACACCACTGGAGATAACACATTGGACTATCTCCCTTTGAGACGGACCAATCGCTATGCAAATGCTAGAGACACTGTAGAAATGTCTGCAACTGTATAATCAATTACAGCACACAGGGATACAATATAGAACGTTAAGCTTTATGAAATGATGTAATCTATAAGCAATATAACTATATAATCTATGCAAATATATACTTAAGATATAATCAGTATATAACCAAAGAATGATTGATTGTTATGAATATATATATACACCTATGTAAGAGTAAGATTGAACCTGCATATTAATAGGTTTAGAAATATTATTGTTGTAGTTATAGTATATTACCAAAGTAGTGCCTATGTTATCACTTTGATTCAAACAAATCAGACTATACCAGCTTTCAATTAGACTCATTCGATTCTATAATTTAATAGGATACCTTCTGGAATGGATGGTACCATGGTACGTTAACCCTGGTGTCACCCTATGAGATAGGGTGAAGAGGGGAATGTTAATATGTGTTGTAGCTTAAGGCCTATCCACTGGAATGGTGGTGGACCAAGTTACAGGACTTTGGTCAGCTGAGAAGCCTTGACTAGGCCTGATAACCCACTAATGGCATTACAGTTGAGAACCTGCAAAAGCAGGACTATATGATGAGTCTTAATAAAACTTGGTACACCTTACAAATTGAATATAGCACATATGATGATTGAATAATGGACTAAAATGGATAAAATCTGGTTTTCAAAATGAAGTCTGTGCTTCTATGAGATGGTACTCAGATCATAAGATGTTATGAAAGCTGATATGAAACTGAGATGTCAATAATAGGATATTTTTATCAAGAAGAGAAAAATAAGATGTTGACAAAAGCGGAAACAGGTGCAGATATTTTTGTAATAAGAAAAAAACATGTTATTGACAATAGCGGAAATCTTGTAATAGCTAAAACCGGAAAGAAGAGGGTACAGATGGACATCTGCCGGAAAAGGGAAAAAAATGATTCAGAGGTTGTGAAATATTAAGAAAAAAAAAGCTCTTGCCATTAACTTGTATTAAGACCTGTGCCTATAAAAGAGAGACGATTTTGCCAGATAGTTGGAACATTCCCCAACTTGTCTTGGAGAACAGAAGCTCTGTTCCATTGAACCCAGAACCTGTCTGATGAATGTATTGAATAGAAGACTTTATTTTGGTAAGAATAAACAAAATCCTATTTCTGAAAACTATCCTTGTCTTTATTTCTACTGTTTATCTATCATTTGCTCTACCAAATAATCCACACACAGGTGACACTCACTCCCCAAACTAATTTGGGTAGATTTTAATAATATATATGTGGGAACATAAATGGCCCAAGATACACCTAGATCCTGAAAGGCAGAAAGTTGTGGTCCTGGGAATAAGGTGTGAACTCCGCCTTCTGATGCCTCCCCAGAACAGACCCCCATGGGAACTAACGCTCTTTATTCCTCCGTGTAGAGGGGTAAAGAAGGGGTCTAAAAGGGGGGCAATTAAAACAGTACTGATAGAACTGAAAAACGAGCTTGCGGAGCTACTGCTAGTGATATGCAACTTATCCTTAAACTCGAGCGTGGTACCGGAAGATTGGAGGGTGGCCAATGTAACGCCCATTTTTAAAAAAGGCTCCAGGGGAGATCCGGGAAATTATAGACCGGTGAGTCTGACGTCGGTGCCGGGGAAAATGGTAGAGGCTATTATCAAAAACAAAATTACAAAGCACATCCGAGGACATGGATTACTGAGACCAAGTCAGCATGGCTTTTGTGTGGGGAAATCTTGCCTAACCAATTTACTTCAATTCTTTGAAGGAGTGAACAAACATGTGGACAAAGGGGAGTCGGTTGATATTGTGTATCTGGATTTTCAAAAGGCGTTTGACAAGGTACCTCATGAAAGGCTACAGAGGAAATTGGAGGGTCATGGATAGGAGGAAATGTCCTATTGTGGATTAAAAACTGGTTGAAGGATAGGAAACAGAGAGTGGGGTTAAATGGGCAGTATTCACAATGGAGAAGGGTAGTTAGTGGGGTTCCTCAGGGGTCCGTGCTAGGACCGCTGCTTTTTAATATATTTATAAATGATTTAGAGATGGGAGTAACTAGCGAGGTAATTAAATTTGCTGATGACACAAAGTTATTCAAAGTCGTTAAATCGCGACAGGATTGTGAAAAATTACAAGAGGACCTTACGAGACTGGGAGACTGGGCGGCTAAATGGCAGATGATGTTTAATGTGAGCAAGTGCAAGGTGATGCATGTGGGAAAAAAGAACCCGAATTATAGCTACGTCATGCAAGGTTCCACGTTAGGAGTTACGGACCAAGAAAGGGATCTGGGTGTCGTCGTCGATAACACACTGAAACCTTCTGCTCAGTGTGCTGCTGCGGCTAAGAAAGCGAATAGAATGCTGGGTATTATCAGGAAAGGTATGGAAAACAGGTGTGAGGATGTTATAATGCCGTTGTATCGCTCCATGGTGCGACCGCACCTTGAGTATTGTGTTCAATTCTGGTCGCCGCATCTCAAGAAAGATATAGTAGAATTGGAAAAGGTGCAGCGAAGGGCGACTAAAATGATAGCGGGGATGGGACGACTTCCCTATGAAGAAAGACTAAGGAGGCTAGGGCTATACAGCTTGGAGAAGAGACGGCTAAGGGGAGACATGATAGAGGTATATAAAATAATGAGTGGAGTGGAACAGGTGGATGTGAAGCGTCTGTTCACGCTTTCCAAAAATACTAGGACTAGGGGGCATGCGATGAAACTACAGTGTAGTAAATTTAAAACAAATCGGAGAAAATTTTTCTTCACCCAACGTGTAATTAAACTCTGGAATTCGTTGCCGGAGAAAGTGGTGAAGGCGGTTAGCTTAGCAGAGTTTAAAAAGGGGTTGGACTGTTTCCTAAAGGACAAGTCCATAAACCACTACTAAACGGACTTGGAAAACTCAAAAATTCCAGAAATATGTATAGAATGTTTGTACGTTTGGGAAGCTTGCCAGGTGCCCTTGGCCTGGATTGGCCGCTGTCGTGGACAGGATGCTGGGCTCGATGGACCCTTGGTCTTTTCCCAGTATGGCATTACTTATGTACTTATGTCCTTCTCTTTTGTCCGGGAAATGACTACGGCTATTCCCTTCCCTGTGGAAGTTGAGGATGAGTCCAGGACTGAGATGCTCGAGGTCCTGGATTATTCTTCTCCACCTAAAGAGGCTGTGACAGTTCCTCTGCATAAGGTACTGAAGGAAGTCCTTATGCGAAACTGGTTAGCCCCTCTGTCTTGCCCCGTGGTCCCAAAAAAACCTGAATCCCAGTATTGGATCCACGGTGAACCGGGGTTGATGAGGTCTCAGTTACCCCACAATTCCATGGTGTTAGTGGACTCTCCCCTCAAGAGAGCCAGTAGTAGTAGAGACTGTTTCGGTGCCCCCAGGCAAAGAGGCTAGAACTCTTGACTCTTTTGGGAGGAAGACGTACCAGGCCGCTATGCTCGCCGCCAAGATCCAGTCTCACCAGCTCTTCATGAGTGTGCACTTGCGGGACTCGATACGGAGCTGCCCAAGCCTTTTCGCCAGGTGGTCAGGCAGCAGAAGGCGTGTCGAAAGTTCCTGGCCAGGGGGCACATTTGACACTTTTGACGCGGCATCCAGAGTTGCTGCTCAGGGTATAGTGATGTGCAGACTCTCATGGCTGCGTGTCTCTGACCTGGATCATTCTGTCCAACAGCGGATGGCGGATGTTCCTTGCCGGGGGGATAATCTTTTTGGTGAAAAAGTAGAGGATCTAGTTGATCAGATCAAGATGCATAATGATGCTATGGATTCTCTCTCCCGCCGGACATCTTCTGCTACTGCCTCCTCATCTAGGAAGTTTTTTGGCGGGAGGAGGTGTGCTCCGTATTCCTATTCTAGGCGTAGGTACACTCCTGCTTCTCGGCAGCTGGGGCCCTAGTCCGTTCAATGACGTGCAGTATAGCGGAACATTTGAGCAACCTGCGTAATCAGAGGAAGGAGGCGCCCTTCATAACGCATTGGATACAGGCTAAACATTAAACAGACTGGGGCCCCAGCTGGACTAAGTTGGATCAACAACCCCCACCTCACAGCACCATGATAAGTAGCCCATCCTTCGCTGAAGTCCATTTAAAAAGGTATGCTTTTTGAAGCTTTGACTTGTACAAGGTTCGCCAATATATAAGAACTGTTGACAATAGTATACTATAGCATCACAGGTAGGAGGTAGGCGCTGGTGCTATGATGGCAGGTCGGTTTATGAAGCAATTCAGGACTGCCAGTCAGCCCAGCGAAAGCTATCCAGTCACTGAGTACCATTAGCATATTATGTAAAAAATTAAAAACAAATTGCACATAGAGTGGAGGAGTGGCCTAGTGGTTAGGGTGGTGGACTTTGGTCCTGGGGAACTGAGGAACTGAGTTCGATTCCCGGCACAGGCAGCTCCTTGTGACTCTGGGCAAGTCACTTAACCCTCCATTGCCCCATGTAAGCCGCATTGAGCCTGCCATGAGTGGGAAAGCGCGAGGTACAAATGTAACAAAAAAAAAATAGCACTGTAGTTAGTTGGTTTTTTTTTATGGTTTTTTGTAGGTAATACCAACCTAATAGTAAAAACGAACATTGTTGCATACCTCAGAGGAGTTTAGCTGTTAAATTTTAACTGCCAGACCTTTGACCATTCTTATACTTTTTGGAGATTTCCTCTTAGAGTGGATACCCCAGAAGGAGTACAAACAATATTAGCTATCTTCGGATCATCTGCAAAAAGGTAAACTTTTCCTTGTAACCTTTCAGCAATGTCTCTCACAAATATGTTAAACAGAATCAGCCCCAGTACCGACCCCTGAGGCACTTAACTACTCACTACCTTTCCTCCAAGCCGATTCCATTTACCACCATCCTCTGCCGTGTATTAGTCAACCAGTTCACCACTTTAGGTCAGTCTTCTCAGCTTATTCACGAGTCTTCTGTGAGGAACCGTATCAAAGGCTTTGTTGAAATCCAAATAGATTACATCTAGCGCACATTCTTCATCCAGTTCTTTGGTCACCTAGTAAAATCAGATTCGTTTGGCAGGATTTTCCTTTGGTAGCCTTGGATCCTGCCTAGTTGAAGGTGCAAGGGATGGAAAGGGTCAGCCACATCCAAGCTCTTTTGGTTAGCCCTAATGCCCTCCAGGAAGAAGAATCTTGAAGGACTATCACCCCCCCCCCCCCCCCCCCCCCAATATGGACAGCCCAAACTTGATGGCCTGTCTTTGGCAGGCTGACAGACTTGTGCTGTCTTGGACGATCTGCTGAAGACAAATATTGGGTGTCTGAGGACTGCACAGAACTGTATCTGGTGGATGATATCAAACAAGACTTCATCTGTTGGTAAAGGAGCATAAATGCACACACCTAAGGAATATGAGGTTATTTGTGGGTGGATTTGTAAATTAATGTAAATAGGTTCTTCAATGGAAAGACTACTTCTGTTATCCCAATGGAGCTTTTTAAAGGCTTACGGTATGTAAAAGACCAAAAAGGTAGATTAAAACTAAAGAATATTTGCTCAACACCCATGCAATTAACACCTTTCCACCGTGTTTCCTTTTATGTTTGAGATTTTGTCTTAGTTTCTGATATATTCTCCTACCAAACTGTAATATTCTTTATATAGGTATAACAAAGTGGATTAAGAACTGGCAGGCCAATGACTGGAAACAGATTACAGGTGAAGAAGTGGTAAACAAAAAAGACTTCAAAAAATTGGAAAAACTATCAAGAGACATGGATATCACATGGGTAAGTATTCCTAATATAAGTTCACCTAATCATAGTTGAAGGTTGGGAGTGATGGATTTACTTTTCACATAGCTCAAGGTACAGGATCTTCATCACCTTCCCCCTAAGCATCCTCCTCCTTGACCACCTATAACTGACTTTAGTGCATTTTGTAAGTTATGCGGAGGAATAAGAGGGGCAGGGGTTTGATCTGTTCAAAATCTTCCACCTACAGACAAGAGGGTTCCTGCACAGTGTTCCTTCAGCAGTTTCAGACCAGCATCTCAATCTTTCACCTGCCCAGTGCCACCCTAGATAATGCATAGATGAGCCTGATACTAATTGTGTCTAGAAGCTTTTTATATTAAACTACAGTTAAACTACAGTCCATTCAATAAAGAAAGCACCTAGTTCTCCAAGGACAAACAGGCAGCATAATCTCACGTGGGTGATGTCATCCACAGAGCCTGATGCGGACACTGCCGTAGTGCACTGTCAATTCTTTGAGGCAGTTCCCCCACTACACTTATGCGGGTGCCTTCTCACCTGACTCTCGAACGCGGGACTAGAAGCAGAGAGGTTGGGTTTCTAATCTCTCATCAGCACATCAGACTTTGCCTTTTGGTGCCTTCCCTTTTTCGGGATATTTTTTCTCACATTCTTTCATAATTTGAAATATCAATAGATTGAACAAAGTTTTTTCTTTTTTTTTTTTCTTTCAGCTCGTCTTCAACTATTTTCGGGTATGGAGCTACTCGAACTTCCTGGGCCATTGAGTCTTAAAAAAAATTTTAAAAACATTTTTATTAAGATTTTTTAGTATATAATTCAATAATTCTGACGAAGCAATAAACATATACAAATAGTGATTCCTCCCGTCCCCCTACCCCAATACATGCAAGAGTAATCGACCAAAAATGGCGCCCAACAGGTGCTTTTTAGTGGGCGCCAAATGCTAAAGAAAGAGGGGAACCCCTCCCTCCCCCCCCAAAAAAAATAGAAATAAAAGTATCAAAACTAGAGTCTCATATTGAGGAAAGCATATTAGATAATTGTATCCGTTCCTCCTGGTTAATATTAAAACAACCATGATGACAGTCGGTCAGTTGTTCCAAATATCGAACCACTCGAACACGAGTTGCCCAAGTGTGTAATGTGAGGCCAACAGGTTGTAACCTGGATTGGCTACTGTTGGAAACAGGATGCTAGGCTTGATGGATGTTCGGTCTGTCCCAGTATGGCAATACTTACGTACTTTCAGGGTGCAGCTATTTTACACTTTAACACTAGTTTGCCCTTTGCAACCTCTTAGATTACCCAAACCCAAAATTTAAGCTCACAGGGGAAGAAAATATCCAGAGTCTGTGATATCAATGTCACAACCTTCCAAAAAGCTTGCAAAAGTACATATGTCCACCAAATATGGATGTACCGTACCCCTAGCATTTTTGCAACGCCTTCCGTGGCCATAGATGGAAACTTCTTTTTCAGTCTCTGGTGTATAGTACCATCTTGTTATTTTGTATCTATTTTCCTTAAGCACCACACAGATTGAAGTTTTTTTAACTTCGTCAAATATCCTTTTCCAAGTACTCTTATCAAACGCTTCACCTCAATCCCTTTCCCAGTTTAGCATAAATTTGTTTCTGAAACTGCTGTCTATCCAGACATTTATATAATAGCGATATGGGACCTCTCAATTTACCCAAAGCTTGCCCACACGTTTTTCAAGATGTTCTGTTTCCTTAGGGTCTTCTCCCAACCAATTTTAAGAAAACAGTGCTATCTGTAAATAAGGAAAAAAGTCTCTGGAAGGTAGATGGTACTGCTCCCAGAGATCTGAGAGAGAATAAATTTCTCCCACATATCAAACCTGCTCGCTCCCCCCCCCAAAAAAATAGAACTGCCTCTCCCTACTTCAAATATTGATTCGTATTAGATTGGGGCCAAGGAAGAGATCTTGATATCACCTCCATAACGTTTATGCAGCTTGAACCAAATACCCAATAAATATCTCATAAAGGGGTTGACCATTCGAATTCTTGAAAGCTGTCCCCCATAAGGTGCCTTAAGGGAAAATCCGGAAACAGTTCTTGTTCCAAAATTGCTCTCTTTATAGGGGCTAATTCCCCACTGTAGCATAGCTGTTCTGCCCAATACTGCATTAAATTGGGAACAGCTCTCTCCTTTAATTCCAGCTGCTGCCACATAAGCTGTTTAGGTCATCGAGGCTGCTTCCTCCCCCCAACAAAACTAGAAATAACAACAAACGTGAGATGTTCATTTTTATAACTGCAGTGCGGCCCCACCGGGAAAGGCACAATCCTTTCCACTTCCCAAATCTGCTGCTATATCTTCCCATGATTGCTCTGTTACAGATTGGTTAATTAACATAGTAGATGACGGCAGAAAAAAGACCTGCACGGTCCATCCAGTCTGCCCAACAAGACAACTCATGTGTGCTACTTTTTGCGTATACCCTACTTTGATTTGTACCTGTGCTCTTCAGGGCACAGACCGTATAAGTCTGCCCAGCACTATCCCCGCCTCCCAACCACCAGCCCCGCCTCCCAACCACCGGATTACCTGATAAAAGGCCGTTACTAACCCCAAGTCCCCCACATAAAGTTTATATAAGCTTGAAGAAAACCCATGTAACCATGGGACCTTTCCACTTTTTAACTGTTTAACTGCACAGTGTATCTCCAAAAGAGGCAGGAGATTCTAGTTGTTGTTTTGTCTTCATAGAGTACTAGACAATATCCTCCTCTGTCCCACCCTTCTCACCCCCATAGAGTCCTACAAAAATGCATAAATTCATCACTAAGGCGCCCTTTTACTAAGGCGTGTAGGCACCAACGTGTGTCAAATTAGAGCTACCGCCTGACTACCGTGTGCTCTGGGCGGTAATTCTAATTTTTACACGCATCAGAAAATATTTTAAGGCCTTTTTTTCTGGCACGCTGAAAAATGGACCTGCGTGCGTCCAAAACATCCGCCGACACTAGCACAGGCCGTTTTTTGGCGCATCTTAGTAAAAGGACCGCTAATTTCTTTATCCGAATAGTGCTTGATATTCTGCTTTACCCTTTATCTTCTGGATAGTTTGAAGTTCTCCTCTCTTGCAGTTGTCTCACTAGCATGGTACCTGATTTTATTGCTATATTCAAGAGTTTTATTTAGGCCTCCGCATAAAATCAATTGTCTGAAGTTATCTGCTTAATTCAGCCAAAACGTGGTCTAATTCCTGTAATAGCTCTGGTTGAGGCTGGGTTTTATGCTGACTTTCCAGTGATGCTGTCATAAGGATAGGACTTCTCTATCATAGGTTTGCTCCTTCCAGACGTCCCACTTAATTAAAATGGCCCCTCACCACTGCTTTGAGGGCATCCCACAAAAAAAAGCTATCATTAACTGGCTCATTATCGTTAACCTGCATGTAACTTTGAATAACTCCCCTAATATCCTCAGACAGATCTGTCACCTAATAAATTTTCATTAAGTCTCCAAAAGCCCCGGGAGCACTTCCCCCTCCCAAGGGTCCACCTCTAACCAAATGGGAGCACGAGCAGATAACCTATATAGATTCAAAATGGGCATCTCGTACCTGACCACATTTGGTCAATACATGTGGAAGTGTCCCTGAAATGTGAATAGAATGTATAATTTCTCTGAGTGGGATGATGCAAATGCCAGGCATTCATTAATTGTAGCCCTCGTACCAGAGCCATTAAGACTTTCCTATGTGAAGCACCATACCCCCCCCCCCCCCCCCCCCCCCCTTTGAATGATCTACATTCTTATCGGGAACAGTATTAAAATCCCCTCCTATTAACACCATTCCCCAACAAAATTCAGTCAAAGGTTAGATAAGACTCCTGAAGAAACATCCTTGTCCGCTATTTGGTCCATACAGATTTACCAGGGTCACCTTTTAATCCCAGAAGCAGACTCTTAGCTTCCAGAGAACAGCCCAGGTCATCTTTATAGGTATCTTGCAAAATAAAAACAGCGGTTTTGGACCAAAATAGCCAATCCTCCCATCTTCCCACATAACTTGTTAGAGTGTGTTCCTGTAAAAGACAATGATCTGGTGTTCGCAGGTGTGTTTCTTATAGCAAAATAATATCCCACTTTAGCCTGTGAAGTTCCCTAAAAACACATACTGCATTTTTAGTTCCCTACATAAGTACATAAGTACATAAGTAGTGCCATACTGGGAAAGACCAAAGGTCCATCTAGCCCAGCATCCTGTCACCGACAGTGGCCAATCCAGGTCAAGGGCACCTGGCACGCTCCCCAAACGTAAAAACATTCCAGACAAGTTATACCTAAAAATGAGGAATTTTTCCAGTCCATTTAATAGCGGTCTATGGACTTGTCCTTTAGGAATCTATCTAACCCCTTTTTAAACTCCGTCAAGCTAACCGCCCGTACCACGTTCTCCGGCAATGAATTCCAGAGTCTAATTACACGTTGGGTGAAGAAAAATTTTCTCCGATTCGTTTTAAATTTACCACACTGTAGCTTCAACTCATGCCCTCTAGTCCTAGTATTTTTGGATAGCGTGAACAGTCGCTTCACATCCACCCGATCCATTCCACTCATTATTTTATACACTTCTATCATATCTCCCCTCAGCCGTCTCTTCTCCAAGCTGAAAAGCCCTAGCCTTCTCAGCCTCTCTTCATAGGAAAGTCGTCCCATCCCCACTATCATTTTCGTCGCCCTTCGCTGTACCTTTTCCAATTCTACTATATCTTTTTTGAGATACGGAGACCAGTACTGAACACAATACTCCAGGTGCGGTCGCACCATGGAGCGATACAACGGCATTATAACATCCGCACACCTGGACTCCATACCCTTCTTAATAACACCCAACATTCTATTCGCTTTCCTAGCCGCAGCAGCACACTGAGCAGAAGGTTTCAGCGTATCATCGACGACGACACCCAGATCCCTTTCTTGATCCGTAACTCCTAACGCGGAACCTTGCAAGACGTAGCTATAATTCGGGTTCCTCTTACCCACATGCATCACTTTGCACTTGTCAACATTGAACTTCATCTGCCACTTGCACGCCCATTCTCCCAGTCTCGCAAGGTCCTCCTGTAATCGTTCACATTCCTCCTGCGACTTGACGACCCTGAATAATTTTGTGTCATCGGCGAATTTAATTACCTCACTAGTTATTCCCATCTCTAGGTCATTTATAAATACATTAAAAAGCAACGGACCCAGCACAGACCCCTGCGGGACCCCACTAACTACCCTCCTCCACTGAGAATACTGGCCACGCAATCCTACTCTCTGCTTCCTATCTTTCAACCAGTTCTTAATCCATAATAATACCCTACCTCCGATTCCATGACTCTGCAATTTCTTCAGGAGTCTTTCGTGCGGCACTTTGTCAAACGCCTTCTGAAAATCCAGATATACAATATCAACCGGCTCCCCATTGTCCACATGTTTGCTTACCCCCTCAAAAAAATGCATTAGATTGGTGAGGCAAGACTTCCCTTCACTAAATCCGTGCTGACTTTGTCTCATCAGTTCATGTTTTTCTATATGCTCTGCAATTTTATTCTTAATAATAGCCTCCACCATCTTGCCCGGCACCGACGTCAGACTCACCGGTCTATAATTTCCCGGATCTCCTCTGGAACCTTTCTTAAAAATCGGAGTAACATTGGCTACCCTCCAGTCTTCCGGTATTACACTCGATTTTAGGGACAGATTGCATATTTCTAACAGTAGCTCCGCAAGTTCATTTTTTAGTTCTATTAATACTCTGGGATGAATACCATCAGGTCCCGGTGATTTACTACTCTTCAGCTTGCTGAACTGACCCATTACATCCTCCAAGGTTACAGAGAATTTGTTTAGTTTCTCCGACTCCCCCGCTTCAAATATTCTTTCCGGCACCGGTGTCCCCCCCAAATCCTCCTCGGTGAAGACCGAAGCAAAGAATTCATTTAATTTCTCCGCTACGGCTTTGTCCTCCTTGATCGCCCCTTTAACACCATTTTCGTCCAGCGGCCCAACCGACTCTTTGGCCGGTTTCCTGCTTTTAATGTATCTAAAAAAGTTTTTACTATGTATTTTTGCTTCCAACGCTAATTTCTTCTCAAAGTCCTTTTTTGCCCTCCTTATCTCCGCTTTGCATTTGGCTTGGCATTCCTTATGATCTATCCTGTTACTTTCAGTTGGTTCTCTTCTCCACTTTCTGAAGGATTGTTTTTTGGCTCTAATGATTTCCTTTATCTTACTGTTTAGCCACGCCGGCTGACGTTTAGTCTTTTTTCCCTTTTTTCTAATACGTGGAATATATTTGTCCTGAACCTCCAGGATGGTGTTTTTAAACAGCATCCACGCCTGATGCAAGTTTTTTACTCTGCGAGCTGCTCCTTTCAGTCTTTTTTTCACCATTTTTCTCATTTTGTCGTAATCACCTTTTCTATAGTTAAACGCTAGCGTACTTGATTTCCTAGTTTCACTTCCTTCAATGCCAATATCAAAACCGATCATATTATGATCACTGTTATCAAGCGGCCCTCGTATCGTTACCCCCTGCACTAGATCATGAGCACCACTAAGGACTAAGTCTAGTATTTTCCTTCTCTTGTCGGCTCCTGAACTAGCTGTTCCATGAAGCTGTCCTTGATTTCATCAAGAAATCTTATGTCCCTTGCGTGTACAGATGTTACATTACCCCAGTCTATATGCGGGTAATTGAAATCCCCCATTATTATTGTGTTGCCCAGTTTGTTCGCGTCCCTGATTTCCTTTAACATTTCCGCATCCGTCTGTTCGTCCTGGCCAGGCGGACGGTAGTACACTCCTATCACTATCCTTTTCCCCTTTGCACATGGAATTTCAATCCACAGTGATTCCAAGGAGTGTTTTGCTTCCTGCAGAATTTTCAATCTATTTGATTCAAGGCTCTCGTTAATATACAATGCTACCCCTCCACCAATCCGATTCACCCTATCACTACGATATAATTTGTACCCCGGTATGACAGTGTCCCACTGGTTATCCTCCTTCCACCAGGTCTCAGAGATGCCTATTATATCTAATTTTTCATTTAGTGCAATATATTCTAACTCCCCCATCTTATTTCTTAGGCTCCTGGCATTCGCATATAGACATTTCAAACTATGTTTGTTGTTCCTAAGTACATCATGCTTACATACATACTGCGTTTTTAGTTCCCTAAACACACATACTGCATTTTCCCCTTATCATTGAGACCATTAACATTCCAAGAACCAGTTTGAAGACTACCAATTCTCCCCCTTCCCTTCCTTGCTGGCACTCTCAACCCACCTCCAGGAGAAAAATGCTCATCAATGGGGTGCTGGACTGATGGTTCTCTCCATAAGAGGAAATAGACTTAGGAGGAATCTTAAGGAACTACTCTTTCACAGAAAGGGTGGTGGATGCATGGAATGGCCTCCCGGTGGAGGTTATGGAGACAAGGACTGTGTCAGAATTTAAGAAAGCGTGGGACAGGCACATGGAATCCCTTCAGAAAAAGAGGCGTTAGTGGTTACTGAGGAGGGGCCGTTTCCATCAGTGCTCTGTTAAATCACTGGCTTATTACAAATTTCAGTTGTGTAAACACGTGAACAAGAGGGTAGACTGTTTGATTGGTGGCATCATATGAGAGTAGGAAACAAATTCTAACCTTGCAGGATCAATCAGGAAGTAGGGTCTTAGCTGATGAGGGGATTGGTAGTATATTCCGGGCTTTTATCAGAAGCTTTATGTCCCACTTTCTGATAATGGATTGCAGTGTAGTATAGTTTATTAAAACTGGATATATCGCCCAAGCTGACTCGCAGAACTGAACGGTTTACAAAATGTACTTGAATGGCTTGGATCCACCATGTATAACTCAAATGGATAGAGACTTTTTGAATTCCCCGGTCAAAGGAAGTAGTCTGGGCAATTACCCTTTGAAGGCCCCAGGGGCGGACGGTTATAGGGCTGAGTTTTTTTATATACTTTTGGGTGAAGAGATTGTGTAGCCCCTTGCAAAGGTACTTAATCATGTGATTGAGGCGAAGGCTTTACAAGACCACCTCAATTTGGCTCAAATTATTGTGCTTCTAAAACCAGGCCAAGAGACCCTACACTACCCAAATCGTATAGGCCTATTTTGTTATTGAATTACAAAGTGAAATTGTTAGCTAAAATTGAGTCTTTTCCACGATGCTCGAGTGGGCTTTGTTTGGATGCAGTCAGTGGCAAAAAATCTGAGGAGGATTTTGACATCTATAGAATATATGGAATGGGTGAGGGAGCCTTCATTGCTCATTAGCTTTGACGTAGCAAAAGCATTTGATCATGTCCACTGTGAGTTTATGTATACAACCTTGGAGAAATATGGGTTTATAGGTCGCTTTGTATGCATGGTTAGTGCTCTTTACTCATCTCGTACAACTCAACTGTTGGTGAATGGCCTTAGTTCAGATAGATTTCCAATCTTCCAGGGCACGAGTCAGGGGTGCCCTTTGTCAACTCTGCTGCTTCTGTTGACTTTAGATCCTCTTATACGTGATATATAAGATAATCTGACATCCAGAGTCTTTCAGTAGGACCCCTGAGTTTTAAAATTGAAGCTTTTGCGGATGATATATTGGTGCATATAATGAACCCACAAAGGTCATTGGTGCCTTTGTTGGAGTGTTTTCAGGAGTTATGGGGACTATGCAGGTTTTCGGATAAACTTGTCAAAATCAGAAGTCTTCAATGGACTTGGTTAGAGAGCAGTGCTTTTTTTCTTCAGTGGGCAACAGCTCTTTTAAGTACTTAAGGATTTAGTTTACTGCATCCACTAAATTTCTCTATTCTCTTAATGTGGTTAAGGTGTATGATCTTATTGAGCACCAGTTGAACAGCTGGCGAGACCTGTCCCTGTCACAAGCAGAATTTGTGTTTTCTGAGGAGAAGCACGCCAGACAATTCTCATACGTGGGTGACGTCATCCATGTCACCCGGTGCGGAACGCTTTTACAGCAAACTGTATCTTTAAGAACTCATGACAGTGCTCCAGGCACGTATGTGTGAGTGCCTTCCTACCTGCCGTGAGAGCACGGGACCATCAGTCTCTGTTCATCCGATTTGAGGAAAGAACACGCTTCTCGCAGCGTCTGGTGCGTAGGCTATTCTTTTTGTGCCATCCCTATGGGTATTTTTTTTACCCTGTTTCCTCTCCCTCCTTTTGGGATTGTTTTCTCATTAACTCTTAAAGTTTTAGTTTTTCCCCACTTCGTTTCCTTATTTTTTCTCAGGCTCATGAGGCCCTCTTAGGCCTGAGCTTCGGTTGGGGTTCTTTACCTTCATTTTTCTCTGTGATTAACCCATTTTTCTATCACCATTGAGTCGTTTGATTTGGCCAGGGTTGTTTTTCCTTTCCATGTCATTGAAGGTTTCCAGTGGCTTCAAGCGCTGTGCTCGATGCAGTTGGACCATTTTTGGGATTGACACGCATTCCTGGTATCTCTAGTGTTTGGGTCCAGACCATAACTCTACTATCTGTTCTTTGCTTGTATATGCAGAAAAGAACCTGGTTATCCAGAGTGTCTCTGATTAGGATCATCGGTGTCCAGAGACAGCCTGTTGAACTGCCGGTGTCTACTTAGGTACCTGGTCCTGGCTGCATGGAGATCCCTGCACCGGCACCCCCTCAGTGCCGGCAAGGATGACTTCAAATCCTCACACCTCCTTGGTTTGGGGTTTAATGCTGACTGGTCCCGAGGTTCCCTTCACAGCGGACGGCACCAAGGCAGGTGGACACCTGTATGATGCATGCCCACTTCCACCTGCCTTGGCACTAACCGCTGTGCAGGGCCCCTGGGACCAGTCAGCATGAGGATTCAAAGTCGTTCTCTTCGGCACCGAGGAGTGTCTTTTCGACAATAGGTAAAACCCAAGAAGCACAAGTATCGATCCCTCTCAACGCATGGTACCGGGGGCACTGAGGGATCAAGTACCCAAGAATTATTGGCATCAGGAGCAATGCTCCCCCTCCATCGAGAAGGTGCTGGCGCAGGGATCTTCATACAACCAGGACCCTTTCCCGATGTCAACCCTCAAGCGCATCCAAGCCATGCTCCAGGAGCACTTGGTGGGGATTCTACAGCAGAGTGCATTGGCATCAGGGGTGCTTGTGCCAGCAACATCAATAAATGTTCGAAGTCCTGGACTATGACTCTCCTCCTAGAGAGGCTTTAATTGTCCAGCTTCACAAGATCTTGCGTGATGTTCAGGTGAAGAACTGGGAGTCTCTAGTCCCTGTCCTCCCCAAGAAAATTGATACCATGTATCAGATCCAGAGTTCCCCTGGGTTTGATAAGCCACAGTTACCTCATCATTCCCTGGTAGTGGAATCCGTGCTTAAACAAGCCAGAAGTTCCAGAGACTTTGCTTCGGCACCCCCATGCAGAGAAGCTTGAACTCTGGACTCCCTTGGACAGAAGATGTATCAAACCGCAGTACTTATCTCCTGTATACATTCTTACCAGCTCTACACGAGCCTCTACTTGTGGAACTTAGTGCTTAGTCTGATTTGGTGGATTCTCTTCCACTGGAGCAGGTCAAATCTCTTCGCCAGCTGGCCAAACAGCAGAAGGCATGTAGTAAATTCCTGGCCAGGGGTGCTTGAAATTATTGGCATCCAGGATTTCTGCCCAGAGTATAGCGATACGCAGACTCTCATGGCTGTGTGTCTCTGACTTGGACCTCACAGTTCAGCAGAGGTTGGCAGCTGCCAAGTGCCGTGGGATAATTTGTTTGGAGAGAAGCTGGAAGCAGTCATGGACATCATCAAAAAGCACACTGATACCATTGATACTCTCTCCCGCCAGATGCCTTCTGCACCCTCCACATCCAGAAGTTTTTTTGGCTAAGTCAGAGAGAGGTCACTACTACTCATAGAGGCATAGGTACATACTTTTTCTCCCTCCTCAGCAGACTCAGACCCAGCATGCTTGTTCTTAACAGCTTGCAAGTAAGGCCCATCCGACTCCCCCAGTCAAAACGGGGGACGAGTGGGAGGGAGGGTGAATTTTTTTCAAAGAAAGTTGCCCCCTTGTAACCTCCGACCAGTGAGTCTGTCTCGGTTATGCGCTTCATTGGTGTCAAAGACCACTAAATTGCCCTCCAAGAGCATCTTGCTTCAGCTGTTACCACAAGAAGGTACTTGCAGAGTAACTCTCTGCCCTTAAAATGACCCATGTGGTCGAGCCCATTCCACCAGGGGAAGAAGGGAAGGGACTTTGGACTTAAAGGATGCCTACATGCATATCCACAGGAAGCACGTTAGTTCTCCTGTCCTTTTGTTCTACATCCCCCCCCCCCCCCCCCCCCCCCCCCCCCCCCCCCCCCCCCCCCCGCTGCACTATCACATAATTGATTGTGAGGGGACTTTTCAGTGATGGATCAGATCTCAGTGAAAGGGGATATAAATTTTGAACCTGGGTTGGATAATCTGTCATTTGCCAGGTGGGAGACAGCTGGTATCAGCTGGTTGGAATACCACCTCACTGAGGAGGGTCATGTGATATTGAGGACCTCCAGCATTATATAAGGTCTAAGTGGGGGAGGTAAAAGCATAAGGATAGCCATACTGGGTCAGACCAATGTGGCAGCGGCCAAAAAAAGCAAACAGGATGCTAGGAATTATTAGGAAAGGGGTGATGAATAAGACCAAAAATACTATAATGCCTCTGGAAGGTCTATGAAGCTACAGCACCTTGAGTATTATGTTCAGTTCTGATCGCCCTATCTCGAAAAAGATGTAGAGGGGCATAATCGAACCCCGCGAAGGGGCAGGGAAACCCTTGTTATCGAAACAAGATGGGCATCCATCTTTCGTTTCAATAATATGATCGGGGATGCCCAAATCTCAACATTTAGGTCGACCTTAGAGATGGTCGACCTAAATGTTGAGATGGTCGTCCCCGGTTTAAACCGAGGACGCCCATCTCAAAAACGACCAAATCCAAGCCCTTTGGTCATGGGAGGAGCCAGAATTCGTAGTGCACTGGTCCCCCTGACATGCCAGGACACCAGGCACCCTAGGGGGTACTGCAGTGGACTTCACAAATTGCTCCCCAGTGCATAGCTCCCTTACCTTAGGTGCTGAGCCCCCCAAAATCCACTCCCCAAAACTATACACCACTACCATAGCCCTAAGGGGTGAAGGGGGGCACCTATATGTGGGTACAATGGGTTTCTGGTGAGTTTTGAAGGGCTCACATTTACCATCACAAGTGTGTAACAGGTGTGTGTGTGTGTGGGGGGGGGGGGGGGCAGGGTCCGCCTGCCTGAAGTGCACTGCACCCACTAAAACTGCTCCAGGGACATGCATACTGCTGTCATGGAGCTGGGTATAACATTTGAGGCTGACAATTTTTTTTTTTTTTTAGGGTGGGAGGGAGTTGGTGACCACTGGGGGAGTAAGGGGAGGTCATCCCCGATTCCCTCCGGTGGTCATCTAGTCAGTTTGGGCACCTTTTTGAGGCTTGGTCACAAGAAAAAGATGGACCAAGTAAAGTCGGCCAAGTGCTCGTCAGGGACACCCTTCTTTTTTCCATTATCGGCCAAGGACGGCCATCTCTTAAGCACGCCCCAGTCCCGCCTTCGCTACAGTGCTGACACGCCCCCATGAACTTTGTTCGTCCCTGCGACGGAAAGCAGTTGACGCCCAAAATCGGCTTTTGATTATGCCGATTTGGGCGACCCTGAGAGAAGGACTCCCATCTCCCGATTTGTGTCGGAAGATGGGTGCCCTTCTCTTTCGAAAATAAGCCTGACCGTGGAATTAGAAAAGGTTCAAAGAAGAGCGACCAAAATGATAAAAGGGGGTGAAACTGCTCTTGTATTAGGAAAGGCTAAAGAGGTTAGAGCTCTTCAACTTGGAAAACAGACGGATGAAGGGAGATATGATTGAGGTCTACAAAATATTTTAAAAGTATTTCCATGTAACTTCATTGAGTGTCCCCTAGTCTTTACTTTTTGAAAGAGTAAAAAATCAGTTCACTTCTACTTGTTCTACACCACTCAGGATTTTGTAGACCTCAATCATATCTCCCATCAGCAATCTCTTTTCCAACCTAAAGACCTTTAACCTTTCCTCATATTAGAGGAGTTCCATCTCTTTATCATTTTGGTCACTCTTCTTTGAACCTTTTCTAATTCTGCTATATATTTTTTGAGATACAACAACCAGAATTGAACCCAGTACTCAAGGTGTGGTTGCACCATGGAGTGATACAGAGGCATTATAGTATTTTTGGTTGGTCTTACCATCCCTTTTCTAATAATTCCTAGCATCCTGTTTGCTTTTTTGGCTGCTGCCACACACTGGGCAGAAGATTTCAGCATATTGTCTACAATGACACCTAGATTTTTTCGTGGGTGCTGACCCCCAAGGTGGGATCCTAGCATCGGGTAACTATGATTTGGATTATTCTTCCCAATGTGCATTACTTTGCATTTTTCTACATTAAATTTCATCTACCATTTGGATGCCCAGTCTTCCAATTTCCTAAGGTCTTCCTGCAATTTTTCACTGTCTACATGTGTTTTAACAACCTTGAATAGTTTTGTGTCATCTGCTAATTTACTCACCTCACTTATAATTCCAATTTCTAGATCATTCATAAATATGCTGAATATCACTGGTCCCAGTACAGATCCATGCGGCATTCCACTATTCACTCTTCCATTGAGCGAAATGGCCATTTAACCCTACTGTCTGTTTTCTGTCCAATAACCAATTACTAATCCACAACAGAACATTGCCTCCTATCCCATGTCTCTTTAATTTTCTCAGGAGTCTTTCATGAGGAACTTTGTCAAACACTATCTGAAAATCTAGAAACACTACATCAACTGGCTCACCTTTGTTTATTCAAACCTTCAAAGAAATTAAGCAAATTGGTGAGGCAAGACTTTCCTTGGCTGAATTCATGCTGACTTTTTCCCATTAAACCATGTTTATCTATGTGTTTCATAATTTTATAACCATTTCCACTATTTTGCCCAGCACTGACATTAGGCTTACTGGTCTGTAATTTCCCAGATCACCCCTGGACCCCCTAAGACAAGATCTGTGCTTATTTAAGATAACCAGTGAGTTTGGTGGTACAAAAAGAGACAAAGTGACTTCCCCTACCTTGTTGATAAAATGATTTCTTCCTTTCCACAAGAGATATAGCAAGTATTCTATTCTTCCTGCGCATGCTATATTATTGACAAAGACTACAGCTAAGCTATCATACAACATATAGATACATAAGCCATTGGATATCTATATCTTAGGGAATCATTGGGATTCATGTTCTTGGCATACTGCCCTAGGTGCCAGCTCTATGGGTGCAGTGGGAATAGATTTGCATATAGACAGATTAGGCACTACATCAATTCTTTGAATTGAGCTCTCCTGAATTGTCATATGGGAATGAAGATGACCCTTTTTTAATGAAATTTCAACACATGATACAGCTATTGCAGGTGTTCACAGAGCTCTCTGTACTTTGAAGCCTAGGAAGGATTTGAGTGGGAATTGAATGAGGGCTGGGGAATTGGGAATCTCCTATATAATAAAAAGCACCTCCAACGTTCTGAAGCTGACTCCGTGGCACTTAAACCTTGAGCCATTCGTGCACTACATCTGATAAATTGACGTCAGTACTTTCTGGTACGTCACCAGCGAAACTGACCAACCACAAGAAAGCAACACGACCCAAACAGCGTGCCCGAACGTCAACGACACACAACCGCCGTGAAGAACAGTGCCAGTAAAGCCCAGAAACCAACCTCACTGACACACTCGAAAACAGCCCCCCCCCTCCCCGGTGCTCTGTCACTCGCCCCTCCCGAGATGCCACTGGACCACGTCCCCTGGCAACAGCCCTCCCCCTCATCTGACTTCGGACCCCCGCCCTCTCCTCTCCGACTTCGGACCTCCCCCTCCTCCCCGACAGACTCCCTCCCGAATCAGCGTTCAATTACTCCATATTCTCCGCCCTCCTGTCACGACACACTTCCGGACGTAGAGGACCCCACCCTCTCGGGTCGTCGTCCCTCCGTAACACCCTACCTCCCTTACACTTGCAGGCACCATCCCTCCATCGTCGGTGTTAGGGTGAATGGCATCAGCAGTCCAAAGCGTCCAGCCTCGGCACTTCTCTCTCTCACACAGCTCAGGTCCCGCCCATGCAAAAACAGGACATGAGAGAGAAAAGGGCCAAGTCTACACATTTTGGACCGCTGCTGCCAGCCGCTGTAACACCGATGATGAAGATGAATCTCCCCCCCAACAACAAAAGCACGCAGACCCACCTCCAAACCTCCTGCAAAACCCTGTCATTTAAAAAACACTTCCTCCAACTTTGCCAGCACAACACAAAAAAAAAAAGAAGAGCCAGGAACAACACGGACACAAGCAACTCCACCCCTCAAAAAACACAGACCCCCCCCCCCCCCCCCCCCATCATTGACAGACACAAACACACACAATACCACAGAAACACATGCATTCCCCCGCAAACACCCTGACCGCCCCACCCTCTCTCACACACAAGACACACTCTCTCACACACACAAACTAACTGTGTGACACACATAATCTTTCACTCTCACACACAGACACACAACCACCGCCCCCCTCCACCCCAAAACCCCACTAAAAAAAAGACATACACTGATGCGCAACATGCACACTCACTCTCTCTATATCACCCCTTCAACAATAAGCACACTCAAAGCCAAACATCACTTCAATACACAACTGTGAGACACACACACAATATCACAAAAACACACTCACCCCAACCTCTGAATCTACCCCACCCTCACTTATACACAAACTGTCTCTGTGACACAGACACACACAATGTAGCTCCGTGACACATATGATCCTTTCACACGCCACCCTCCCCCCCAAAACCACAGAAGATGCACAAGGATAGATACACACTCAATCTCTCTCTCTCATCCCTGCAACAATAACCACCCTCAAAGCCACACACCACTTCATCCCACTTTGCCAGCACAGGACATCCCCCACCACCACCAACATTAAAAAAAAAAAAAAAAAAACAGACTACAACACCACACTAATACAAGCCACCAACAACACGGCCGCCCCCTGCCACACCCTCTCAGATCAGCTTCCAAAACCCACCCTCCCCTACCAGCCATTGTGAGACATAGGAGTGGCCTAGTGGTTAGGGTGGTGGACTTTGGTCCTGGGGAACTGAGGAACTGAGTTCGATTCCCACTTCAGGCACAGGCAGCTCCTTGTGACTCTGGGCAAGTCACTTAACCCTCCATTGCCCCATGTAAGCCGCATTGAGCTTGCCAGGAGTGGGAAAGCGCGGGGTACAAATGTAATAAAAAAAAAAAAAGAAAACCACAAAAACACAGATACTAGCAACCAACCTGCCAGTCCACCCCACCCTATCGGGTCGTCATCCCTCCGTAACACCCTACCCTACCTCCCTTACACTTGCAGGCACCATCCCTCCATCGTCGGTGTTACGGCGAATGGCAGCAGAAGTCCATAGCGTCCAGGCTCGACACTTCTCTCTCTCACACAGCTCAGGTCCCGCGCGTGCGAAAACAGGACATGAGAGAGAAAAGGGCCAAGTCTACACGCTTTGGACTGCTGCTGCCAGCCGCCATAATGATGAAGATGAATCTCTCCCTCCCCCTCAACAAAAAAAAACATGCAGACCCACCTCCAAACCCCCTGCAAAACCCTCTCAGTTCAAAAACACTTCCTCCAACTTTGCCAGCACAACACACACACACACAAAAAAAGAGCCAGCAACAACACAGACACAACCCACTCCACCCCTCAAAAAACGCTGACCCCCCTCCAACCACCCTGACATTTCACCAACCCACAGACCCCTCCCCCCTGTCATTGACAAACACACACAATACCACAGAAACACACGCATTCCCCCGCAAACACCCTGACCGCCCCACCCTCTCTCACACACAGTGTGACACACAAACACACACACAGTGTGACACACATGATCTTTCACTCTCACATACAGACACACAACCACCGCCCCCCTCCACCCCAAAACCCCACTAAAAAAACCCCACAAACATACACTGATGCGCAACATGCACACTCAAGTCACTCTCCTCTCTCTGTATCACCCCTTCAACAATAAGCACACTCAAAGCCAAACATCACTTCAATACACAACTGTGAGACACACACACAATATCACAAAAACACAGACACTCACCCACAACCTCCGAATCCACCCCACCCTCAGTCACTTATACACAAACTGTCTCTGTGACCCAGACACACACAATGTAGCTCCATGACACACATGATCTTTCACACGCCACCCTCCCCCCCCAAACCTCAGAAAATGCACAAGGATAGATGCACACTCAATCTCTCTCTCTCTCACTCTATATCATCCCTGCAACAATAACCACCCTCAAAGCCACACACCACTTCATCCCACTTTGCCAGCACAGGACATCCCCCAACCCCCCCCCCCCCCCCCCCAAAACCAACATTTAAAAAAAAACAAACAAAAAAACAAAACAGACTACAACACCACACTAATACAAGCCACCAACAACACGGCCAACCCCCCCCCCCCCAAAAAAAAAAAACCCCAACCAACGCTGACCCCCCTCCAAGCCGCTGCCACACCCTCTCAGATCAGCTTCCAAAACCCACCCTCCCCTACCAGCCATTGTGAGACACAGACACAATACCACAAAAACACAGATGTTAGCAACCAACCTGCCATTCCAACCCACCCTCTTACTTTCACACACACACACACACACACACACACACACACACACACACACACACACACACTCTCTCTCTCTCTGTGTCACACACACAGTGAAGCAGAGTTACAGATTGCAAAACACACCCCCTCCCCAACATATGCCCCCCCAGGCCCACCAAAATAACAAGACACCTGCAACTGTTAGACAAAAACAGTAAAATACAACAGCCAACCCCTCCAAGTTCACCAGACGTCCCCCCACCCAACATTGTTACATGATACTCGCCCCCGCACTCCAACTTTGCCCCACCCTCTTTCACTTCCTCACACACACACACACAATCTATCTTTCAAACACATCTTTGTCTCTCACACTCGCACACAAAACCACCGCCCCCCACCAAACCCTCCTCCCCCCCAAAAAATAAAAAACACACTGATGCACAACATGGCGAGATGGACACTCACTCTCTCCTTCACCACACACTCAGTTCACCACCCCTGCCCCCTATTCCCCTCCTCCCCCATGACATTGAGACACAAACACAAAATCACACAAACACAGAAACTCACACCCAACCTCCCAGTCAACCCTCTCTCACTTTCACACACATACAAACTATCACTGTGACACACAGCCACACTCTGTGTCACACAGACAGTGATGCCGCCTCACCACTACACACGCCCTCTAACCAAACAACATCTCTCTCTCACCATTCATCACTCTCACACACACAAAATCACTTCATGTAACTGCCAAACTTAATGTCTCCTAACAGAGTCAAAAAAAGGCAATACATGACAATTATAACCCTGCCCATTTCATTTCTAGCAAAACACTGGACACACAGGAAACAGCAACTGTGCCACCAAACGTACAAGGTACGAGGAAACACACCTCTGAACTAAAAGGACTGACACTTTGAACCACAGTACGGAGATAACACGCCCTCACAATCTCTAATCCAAGGTATGCAGCTTGGTGAACAACAGTGGAGGGAACAAAAGGGAAGAGACACACACACACACACACACACACACACACACACACACTCTCTCACAAACTACCTGTGAGAGACACATGATCTTTCACTCACACAGACACACCACCGTCCCCCTCCACCCCAAAACCCCACTAAAAAAGAAACAAAACAACCAACACTACAAAAAAACAAAAATTAAAAAATATTGCACATAATACAAAAATGTCAATTATTCATTACCAACACCACACAATTATCCTAAAAATCCCTTTCAAAACATTCATTGCAGAAAACAAATACCTTGTTAATTGCTCTCAGAAACGTGCCTTTTTTTACTAGTTACTGAATAATATTAAAGGTTTGCCTGTGCTTATCAATAGCACTGAACTCTGAGAGTGTTACTTTAGAACGCTATATAGAGCGTATTTTACGCAAGCATAGTTATTCAAATCAGGTGTTATTAGGTCCCCAACGTGTGTTAAGTGCCATAATGCAGAGAATACCTTTAATCATTCCTTTTGGGAATGTAGAGACACTCAACGTTTGGATTTCAGTGGTAAGGTATACGGCTAGTATTCTGGGTTGTAGGATAGTGGGTACCCCAGAATAGCTGCTGTTGGATAAGGTGAGGGCTTTTTGTGGAAGAGATAAAGGGGGCACATTTTTATTTTGTAAAATGAGTCTTGTAGCACAGAAATGCATTCTTTTTTCTTGGACTTGTTTGATCCCTTTATGATTATCTGGGATGCCTATTTGCAACATATGACAGCACAAGGGAAGTGTCTTATTTTGAATACCTTTTAACTTTGAATGGGACCTTTACTACTTTTCTGGTACTCTGGTTTAGATGGGTTAATGGGATGGTGTGAAGAAACTGTGTTTTAAGCCTGTAAAATATATTGGATATTTTCCTGTCTTAAATATGAAGTGTATTTCTCCTGCTTGGCCATAGATGGTGCTTGCTTGCTTGCTTTATTTATTTATTATATTTGTATTCCGCACTTTCATTTATTTGGCACACAGGTAATAGGAAGTGCCTGTAGTAATGTAACCAATTTTTATTTGAAACTTGACTGTTCTGGGTTCTGATTGGCCTGGCTGTTGCTTCAGTTTCAGCCTGGGAGGAGAGAGAGAGAGATCTCTTTTGCTAAAGCTCTGTGAACAGATATATGCCCTGATCTCCCCAAGTACTTTCTAGGAAGTATGCGAGTGTTCAGTTAGTGTTATGATTGATTCTTATTTCAGTTATCTGTTATTGTTCGCCAATTGCACTATTTTGTTCCACTGTTCAATATTTTTTTAAGAAAATAAACATAATTGTTTGCCTTATTTGTCTGGACTGATAAAGAATCCTGGTGGTTTGTGTGTTGGGTCTGTGAGTGCTTTCTGGGAACTGTGGGACCACTGGGAGTGTAGCCCCAGTAACCTAGAAATCACTGGGGATAATTGGAGAGCAGGAGACTCGGCTAGAGGCGGTTGTGACCCAGTTGATGGGAGGAGGGTGCTAGTGTAGAGCACAAGCGGCAGGTGCAGACTGACCTGAGCTGTGCTGGGGATAGACCCTCTAAGTGGCCACGGTGTAACCCCAGACGGGTGGCTTGGGGTTTTGTGACAGATGAGGTGGTTTGGGAGGGTAGGGTTCAGAGGTTGGGAGATGAATTTTTTTTTCTCTTTTATTCAAGGGTTGTAAGAACTAGGGCCCTCTGGCATATGCTGATGTTGTTTTGGCATTTGACAAACCTGGATTAGATTATGGGAGTCTTACCTTTAAAATTCCACTGCACCCCTCTTATCAACATGCTATGATGCCTTTCTCCGAGGACAAGCAGGCTGCTTGTTCTCACTGATGGGTGACGTCCACGGCAGCCCCTCCAATCGGAATCTTCACTAGCAAAAGCCTTTGCTAGCCCTCGCGCGCCGATGCGCACCGCGCATGCGCGGCCGTCTTCCCGCCCGAAACTGGCTCGTGCCGGCCAGTCTTCTTTTGTCCGCGCTCGGTACGGTCGTGTTTCGCCGTTCGCGCCCCTTAAGTTGACCTCGCGCATCTCTTTTGACTTTTCGCTACAAAAAAAAAAAAGGATTTCGGAAGAGGACCTTATCGGTCTTTTCCCCTTTCCTCTATTTTCAGTTTTTGCCCCGGTAAGTTTCTTTTCGTCTTCGGGGTAGGCCCTTTAGAGGCCTCGGGCCGTTTTTTTTTCTCCCCCTCTTTTTGGTGCCTTACGCAATCACGAGTTTTGATCTCGCCGGCGTGATTTTTCCGCCCATGTCATCGAAGTCTCCCACCGGCTTCAAGAAGTGCACCCAGTGCGCCAGGGTAATCTCGCTCACTGACAGGCACGCATCGTGTCTTCAGTGTCTGGGGGCTGGGCACCGCCCGCAGGCCTGTAGTCTGTGCGCCCTTTTACAAAAGCGGACTCAGGTAGCGAGATTGGCCCAGTGGAACGTTTTGTTCTCGGGCTCTTCGTTGGCATCGGCACCGGGAGTATCGAGTGCATCGACGTCGACAGCGTCCAGACCTCCGTCCTCGGCCGCGACTGCATCGAGTGCATCGACCCTCTGCATCGGGGCTGAGACATTGGAAGGCTGCGTTGGTGTCAGTGGTACCGGGACCTCCACTTCTGCTGATGTCGTCGGATGGTGGTGCTTCGACTGGAGTGCAGGTGAGGGCTGTCCATTCCCCTGCTGGTGGCGGTGAGCCTTCGGGTGGGTCTCCCCCTACCCTGAGGGCTCCTGCGGTACAGCCCCCCCCGAGACCGACCTTCTTCGGCCTCGGCCCCGAGGAAGCGACGGCTGGATTCTACGTCCTCCTCGTCGGTGCCGGGAAGCTCCGGTGACATGCTTCGTTCCAAAAAGTCGAAGAAGCATCGACACCGGTCCCCTTCCCGTATCGGCACCGAGAGCTCTGGGTCGCCGAGGGAGTCGGCACCCAGTAGGCATCGGCACCGAGAGGACCGCTTACCCACTGTTCAAGAGGTGTTGATGCGCTCCACTATGGACAGCCCGGAACAGCCTCCACGCCCGGAACAGACTCTGACATCGACGCCTGCATCGGCTTCCACGTCTTTCTCCACAGCCGCTCTGCACGAGAGTCTCCGGGCCGTCCTCCCAGAGATCCTGGGAGAGCTGTTGCACCCTTCCCCTCCGGTACCGGGGGTGCTTGCGCCACCGGTACCGTCGAGTGAGGCGCCGGCTGGCCCCTTGCCCGGGGTGAGATCTCCGACATTGGTGCTGCTTGCGGTACCGACTGCGGTCGCCTCCCAGGAAGGCTCCCCGTCGGCGGAGGGAGCTTCGCCGGTGCGGGCGAGGGAGTCTACCTCTCGACGCTCCCACCGTGGCCGTGGTTCCACAGAGTCGAGCCGGGCACGGCTTCAGAGACAGGTCCGTGAACTTGTGTCTACCGATGGTGAGGCCTCGTGGGAGGAGGAGGAGGACATCAGATATTTCTCTGACGAGGAGTCTGATGGCCTGCCTTCTGATCCCACTCCCTCCCCCTGAAAGGCAGCTTTCTCCTCCCGAGAGTCTGTCTTTTGCGGCCTTTGTCCGGGAGATGTCTACGGCCATCCCCTTCCCGGTGGTTGTGGAGGACGAGCCCAGGGCTGAAATGTTTGAGCTCCTGGACTATCCTTCTCCACCTAAGGAAGCGTCCACAGTACCCATGCATCATGTCCTCAAAAAGACATTGCTGGCGAACTGGACCAAGCCGTTAAGTAATCCCCACATTCCCAAGAAGATCGAGTCCCAGTACCGGATCCATGGGGACCCAGAGCTGATGCGCACTCAGTTGCCTCACGACTCTGGAGTTGTGGATCTGGCCCTAAAGAAGGCTAAGAGTTCTAGGGAGCATGCTTCGGTGCCCCCGGGCAAGGACTCTAGAACCTTAGACTCCTTTGGGAGGAAGGCCTACCATTCTTCTATGCTCGTGGCCAAAATCCAGTCCTACCAGCTCTACACGAGCATACATATGCGGAATAATGTGCAGCAGCTGGCGGGCTTGGTGGATAAGCTCCCTCCTGAGCAAGTCAAGCCATTTCAGGAGGTGGTCAGGCAGCTGAAGGCGTGCAGAAAATTCCTGTCCAGAGGGGTGTACGACACCTTTGATGTTGCGTCCAGGGCCGCTGCTCAAGGTGTGGTGATGCGCAGGCTCTCATGGCTGCGTGCCTCCGACCTGGAGAATAGGATCCAGCAGCGGATTGCGGACTCGCCTTGCCGTGCGGATAATATTTTTGGAGAGAAGGTCGAACAGGTGGTAGAGCAGTTCCACCAGCGGGATACCGCTTTCAACAAGTTCTCCCGCCGGCAGCCTTCAGCTTCTACCTCTACAGGTAGACGATTTTTGGGGGGAAGGAAGACTGTTCCCTACTCTTCTGGTAAGCGTAGGTACAATCCTCCTTCTCGACAGCCTGCGGCCCAGGCTAAGCCCCAGCGTGCTCGCTCTCGTCAGCAGCGTGCGCCTCAGCAAGGCCCCTTGGCTCCCCAGCAAAAGCAAGGGACAAGCTTTTGACTGGCTCCAGCAGAGCATAGCCGGCATCCAAGTGTCAGTGCCGGGCGACCTACCGGTCGGAAGGAGGTTGAAAGTTTTTCAACAAAGGTGGCCTCTCATAACCTCCGATCAGTGGGTTCTCCAAATAGTCCGGCAAGGATACACACTCAATTTGGCCTCAAAGCCTCCAAATTGTCCACCGGGAGCTCAGTCTTACAGCTTCCAACACAAGCAGGTACTTGCAGAGGAACTCTCCGCCCTTCTCAGCGCCAATGCAGTCGAGCCCGTGCCATCCGGGCAGGAAGGGTTGGGATTCTATTCCAGGTACTTCCTTGTGGAAAAGAAAACAGGGGGGATGCGTCCCATCCTAGACCTAAGGGCCCTGAACAAATATCTGGTCAAAGAAAAGTTCAGGATGCTTTCCCTGGGCACCCTTCTTCCCATGATTCAGGAAAACGATTGGCTATGCTCTCTGGACTTGAAGGACGCCTACACTCACATCCCGATACTGCCAGCTCACAGACAGTATCTGCGATTTCAGCTGGGCACACGTCACTTCCAGTACTGTGTGCTACCCTTTGGGCTCGCCTCTGCGCCCAGAGTGTTCACGAAGTGCTTGGCTGTAGTAGCAGCGGCACTTTGCAGACTGGGGGTACACGTGTTCCCATATCTCGACGATTGGCTGGTGAAGAACACAACCGAGGCAGGAGCTCTACAGTCCATGCAGATGACTATTCTCCTCCTGGAGCTACTGGGGTTTGTGATAAATTATCCCAAGTCCCACCTTCTCCCAGTGCAGAAACTCGAATTCATAGGAGCTCTGCTGGATTCTCGGACGGCTCGTGCCTATCTCCCAGAGGCGAAAGCCAACAACTTGTCCCTCGTCTCGCAGGTGCGAGCGTCCCAGCAGGTCACAGCTCGGCAGATGTTGAGATTGTTGGGCCATATGGCCTCCACAGTTCATGTGACTCCCATGGCCCGCCTTCACATGAGATCTGCTCAATGGACCCTAGCTTCCCAGTGGTTTCAGGCTGCTGGGGATCTAGAAGACGTGATCCACCTGTCCACGAGTTTTCTCAAATCCCTGTATTGGTGGACGATTTGGTCCATTTTGACTCTGGGACGTCCTTTCCAAATTCCTCAGCCACAAAAAGTGCTGACGACGGATGCGTCTCTCCTGGGGTGGGGAGCTCATGTCGACGGGCTTCACACCCAGGGAAGCTGGTCCCTCCAGGAACGCGATCTGCAGATCAATCTTCTGGAGTTACGAGCGGTCTGGAACGCTCTGAAGGCTTTCAGAGATCGGCTGTCCCACCAAATTATCCAAATTCAGACAGACAACCAGGTTGCCATGTATTTCATCAACAAGCAAGGGGGCACCGGATCTCGCCCCCTGTGTCAGGAGGCCGTCAGCATGTGGCTCTGGGCTCGCCGTCACGGCATGGTGCTCCAAGCCACATATCTGGCAGGCATAAACAGTCTGGCCGACAGGTTGAGCAGGATTATGCAACCTCACGAGTGGTCGCTCAATTCCCGTGTAGTGCGTCAGATCTTCCAGGTGTGGGGCACCCCCTTGGTAGATCTTTTCGCATCTCGAGCCAACCACAAAGTCCCTCAGTTCTGTTCCAGGCTTCAGGCCCACGGCAGACTGGCATCGGATGCCTTCCTCCTGGACTGGGGGGAGGGTCTGCTGTATGCTTATCCTCCCATACCTCTGGTGGGGAAGACTTTGTTGAAACTCAAGCAAGACCGAGGCACCATGATTCTGATTGCTCCTTTTTGGCCGCGTCAGATCTGGTTCCCTCTTCTTCTGGAGTTGTCCTCCGAAGAACCGTGGAGATTGGAGTGTTTTCCGACCCTCATCACACAGGACGAAGGGGCGCTTCTGCATCCCAACCTCCGGTCTCTGGCTCTCACGGCCTGGATGTTGAGAGCGTAGACTTTTCCTTTTTGGGTCTGTCAGAGGGTGTCTCCCGCATCTTGCTTGCTTCCAAGAAAGATTCCACTAAGAGGAGTTACTTCTTTCTATGGAGGAGGCTTGCCGTCTGGTGTGACAGCAAGGCCCTAGATCCTCGCTCTTGTCCTACACAGACCCTGCTTGAATACCTTCTGCACTTGTCTGAGTCTGGTCTCAAGACCAACTCTGTAAGAGTTCACCTTAGTGCAATCAGTGCATACCATTACCGTGTGGAAGGTAAGCCGATCTCAGGACAGCCTTTAGTTGTTCGCTTCATGAGAGGTTTGCTTTTGTCAAAGCCCCCTGTCAAACCTCCTACAGTGTCATGGGATCTCAATGTCGTTCTCACCCAGCTGATGAAACCTCCTTTTGAGCCTCTGAATTTCTGCCATCTGAAGTACTTGACCTGGAAGGTCATTTTCTTGGTGGCAGTTACTTCAGCTCGTAGAGTCAGTGAGCTTCAGGCCCTGGTAGCCCAGGCCCCTTACACAAAATTTCATCACAACAGAGTAGTCCTCCGCACTCACCCTAAGTTCTTGCCAAAGGTTGTGTCGGAGTTCCATCTGAACCAGTCAATTGTCTTGCCAACATTTTTTCCCCGTCCTCATTCCTGCCCTGCTGAACGTCAGCTGCACACATTGGACTGCAAGAGAGCATTGGCCTTCTATCTGGAGCGGACACAGCCCAACAGACAGTCCGCCCAATTGTTTGTTTCTTTTGATCCCAACAGGAGGGGAGTGGCTGTGGGGAAACGCACCATATCTAATTGGCTAGCAGATTGCATTTCCTTCACTTACGCCCAGGCTGGGCTGGCTCTTGAGGGTCATGTCACGGCTCATAATGTTAGAGCCATGGCAGCGTCGGTAGCCCACTTGAAGTCAGCCACTATTGAAGAGATTTGCAAAGCTGCGACGTGGTCATCTGTCCACACATTCACATCTCATTACTGCCTGCAGCAGGATACCCGACGCGACAGTCGGTTCGGGCAGTCAGTGCTTCAGAATCTGTTCGGGGTTTAGAATCCAACTCCACCCCCCTAGGCCCATGTTTATTCTGTTCCAGGCTGCACTCTCAGTTAGTTGGATAAATTGTTAGGTCAATCTCAGTTATGTCCTCGCCGTTGCGAGGCCCAATTGACCATGGTTGTTGTTTTGAGTGAGCCTGGGGGCTAGGGATACCCCATCAGTGAGAACAAGCAGCCTGCTTGTCCTCGGAGAAAGCGAATGCTACATACCTGTAGAAGGTATTCTCCGAGGACAGCAGGCTGATTGTTCTCACAAACCCGCCCGCCTCCCCTTTTGGAGTTGTTTCTTCCCTTCTCTTTGTCTTGCTACATATGAGACTGGCCGGCACGAGCCGGTTTCGGGTGGGAAGATGGCCGCACATGCGCGGTGCGCATTGGCGCGCAAGGGCTAGCAAAGGCTTTTGCTAGTGAAGATTCCGATTGGAGGGGCTGCCGTGGACGTCACCCATCAGTGAGAACAATCAGCCTGCTGTCCTCGGAGAATACCCTCTACAGGTATGTAGCATTCGCTTTATCCAGACTTGTCTTATATTGCATGTTTGACATTTTTTGTACTGTGGTGTTATTTTTCCAATAAATTGTTTTTAAGTTAGAACCCTCCATATAGGTGATCCATTATATCTCTCTTCCTTTATTACTCCCTACAGACCTATGCATGCCCTCCATTCCCTCTAAAATATCGTTTTTGTTCCCCTGGTCTTCTGTTCTTGTCTAGAATCTACCCGACAGTCCACTTTTTTCATTGTTCCATTCTTAAGAGCCTTTGATTGATGCAGGTGGGTGGATTTGGTTATCAGCCAGTCCAGTCTCACAATCTGATCTCTTCCTCTCTGACTATTCTTCCTTTTTATCTCCTTCTTCTATTCTTTACCTATTTTATCAGCTGAATTGTAATTCATTTCATGTGTTCCTTTATATTTTTAATTTGATTATGAACTACTTTGATTCTAGGCTGGTATATTACCCTAGTAATCCGCTGGGGAAGAACCATTCCAAATCTCTTTATACTCCTACACTGTATTTGTTCACACCACTTTGAAATTATGTAAGCCACTTTGAGCCTACCAGAAGGTGGGAAAATGTGGGATACAAATGTAATAAATAAATATATCAAGCCAGTAATAAACATAGAATAGCAATGCCTCTTACCCATGACTTTTAAGTTTTTGTCCCACCTGTTTATGTGGTTGACTTGTAAATGCTGAGCATTCTTTCAAATATTACTGTGGAGGTTTTCTATTTAATAGACATTCAAAATGACTATTTAATATGCATTGTCCAAAACCTTATTGCACTTCAGGAATAGGCCCTCTGAGAGAGCTGTTGGTTATCACTTACTTGGATGTCTGACTTTATCTTACTAGGAGATTACCTCTTTTAAAGATAGCAAATCAGTTTTGGAATAAAATGAAGGCAAACTTCATATTGACATTCCATAGTACAGTATTTTCTAACCTGGCTTACTTGTGTTAAAATGTGTATATTATCAAATGTTTAAAAAATTGGGAGGAGGGGTTAAGCTTCTGTTTGTGTTCACTTGCAGTGGGGGTTAACGCTCAATTTCTCTCCACAGAGGCATGTCCCTGCACACGCTGGCTACCCTGAAAATGAGGCGGCTGATAAACTGGCTAGACAAGGAATTAAAAAATGAAGGAGGCAGTAGTATTTTGCTTCAAAACATCTGTATTTAACAGTGAAGCATTGCAGTTATGACTTTTTCAGAAGCAGAGATTGTAAACAGAGAAGCATTCATTAGCGTTACATTACCCTGCTGTGTTTCTGTAGTTTGGTATACTTAAATGTGTTCAGTCATATGGTTTTCATTTTGTACTTTTAACTATTTGACAAGTTGTGATAGTACTAGGGTTAAGTGTTTTAGTGATAGAAATTTTATAAAACATATAAACTTTTTGTGTTGCCTTCGCAGATTTTTTCATGTGCACTACCTTTTTGTAATTCTGTTATAGAATTACAAAAACTGTGGCGTAGGAGTTTGTTGGAAATATTCATTAAAACATTTTGTACACTTCTGAAATAATATTTTCTAATTAAAAATAACATAAGGGTGTGTGTGTATTTTTTATGGTTATGCTTTAATAGCTGTACAGTGGCAAGCTAGGAGTAAAATAGGGACAGCAATTACAAGTGTGAGAGGATGAGTGTTAGTTTTAAGAGCAGCAAAGATGAAGTCAGCAGATGGAAACTGGAGCCACTTGAGGCATGATAAAGTAACTAAACCACTGTGCATATAGAGAGACTAGAAGAAATACACATAGCTTTTGAGATATGGTAATGTAGGTACTTCTAGAGCCAGGTAATCATTCAGATAGAAATTACTGTACACAGGTTTGGCTAAGGATATGAAAATGCCTAAAGTGGCCATCTGGATCGTGGCTAGGCTGTCCACAATGAAAGACTAATGCCAAACATTAACTGATCCCTGAACCATAAGAGGAAAATCCCTTCTTTCTCACTGGTGTGGTACATAGCTTTGAAGTCAAGATGGGGAGATGAATTGGCTCCTCTACAAGGTCTAGCAGACCCCCCCCCCCCCCCGGAGAGCCACTTGCGTGTCTGGTTCTAGTCTGGGGTCCCTGTTCTGCAAAGCCACTGGTTACTCAGTCTGTAGGAAGCCTGCAGTCAGCTTCTGAGTTTGGCCTGGGTCTGCACTTAGCACAAAGAAATACAGTTCAGAGGTGTTTGGACAGTTCAGTCTCCCTTTCTGCTAGAGAAATATGCATACACCATCAAATCTTCTCATCTCCTTTGTTTCTTTCTTTCCTTCTGAAGTCCAGCATTGGCAGTGCCCTCCGGGTCTAAGTGATAATCAAGGACCAATCACGAACTGTGTACCTCTGTCCAGTATGTTACATGCAGTCACAATAATGAAGAGCCTGGTGGGCTTCCAGCAAGAACATCTGAATAGTAGTAGTCTGGCAGTGCCAAATTCCCCTCCACGTTTCACAGATGTTACTGGAGACACTGTCTCTGTGAAGCGCTCCCCTACACAGCTTCCCAGGAGATAAAATGGATGGAGAATGAGAAACAACATGACCTTGACTGAAGTCACTAGTATACTACTGCCAGGAAGAAATGCAGAATCCATGTTGTTTTTCTTGCAGAAAAGATAGTTAAGGTTGGAACCAGGCGTCAGGCTTATCAAGGGTGAGATCCAAGTGAAACACCTCTACAGTAGTATGTAGTGACAGGTGCTAAATGACTGAAAGCAGCTGATAACTGAAGCTTCAAATTAAATGTTTTAACTCCCGTAAGAGCAGAGTTTGAGAACTAATCTGCAGTGACTGGTAATTACTGTTCTCCGAGGACAAGCAGGCTGCTTGTTCTCACTGATGGGTGACGTCCAACGGCAGCCCAGGACTGGAAAATCTTCCCTAGCAACAAAAGTTTGCTAGCCTCGCGCTCCCGTGCGCACCGCGCATGCGCGGCCGTCTTCCCGCCCGAATGTGAGCATGCGCGTCAGTCTTCTTTTTTCCACGGTTTGGGAATGCTGCTTTGCCGCTTCTCTGCCCAGGATTCCTCTTGCGGTTTTTGTTTTTCTTCGCGTCGTTTTCCGCGATTTTCTTTTTTGAGTCTTTGACTTTTCTTTCATTTTTTCTTTGTTTAAAAAAACAAAAAGAAAAACCCTTAGTTTTCTTAGTTTTTCCCCTTAAGTTTAATTTCTTTTTTGCTTGCAGCCATTTTAGGCCGCCCGTGCAGGTCTTTCTCTTTTTTGGTGTCTCTTTTTTCAGGCACCATCGCATTCGACTTCACCGGCGCGATTTTTCCGTCCATGTCCTCGAAGCCTACCAGCGGCTTCAAAAGGTGCACGCGGTGCAGCCGGACCATCTCCCTTACTGACAGACATGCTTCGTGTCTTCGGTGCCTAGGTGAGAGTCATCGACCTGACGCCTGTCTTCAGTGTCTCCAGTTGAAGAAGCGGACTCAGGCGGTGCGTTTGGCTCAGTGGAACGTCTTGTGCGGAGGCCGGTCAGGTCCTTCAGCGTCGATGGAAGCAGCGGTACCGAGGTCATCGCAGGTATCGATGTCGGCATCGGAGTGTGCATCATTCTCTGGAGCGCAAGTAATGGCTGTCCAGAGACCCCATGCTGGTAGCAGTGAGCCATTGAGTAGGTCTCCACCTGCCTCGAGGACTCCTGCTGCGCAGGCCCACCGGGACCGACCTTCGGACCAGGCCCCGAGGAGCAGTTTGGATTCAACGTTGTCCTCTTCAGCACCGGGAGGTACCGAGCTTCGAGCTAAGGCCACGAAGCATCGGCATTGGTCACCGTCCTGCCACGGTGCCGAAAGAATCTGCACCTGAGAAGCGCCGATGCGGGAGGGACCGCTCGCCCTCTATTCAGGAGGTGTCGGTGCACTCATCTCCGGACAGCCCGGTACTGCCTCCGCGCTCCAGATTCTTACATCTTCTCCTGTACCAGCGCCTTTGCCTTTTTCTACAGCCACTCTCAACGAGAGCCTCCGAGCCGTTCTCCCAGAGATTCTGGGGGAGCTGTTGCGCCCATCTCCGGTACCTTCGGTGCTTGCGCCGCCGGTACCATCTTTTTCGACATCGTCGGTGCATGCGCCGCCGGTGCTGTCGAGGGAGGAGGCGGCGGCTGGCTCATCGCCTGTGGTGCGGTCTCCGACTCCAGTACCGCTTGCGGTGCTGGGGACGAGTGCCACCCAGGCTGATACCCTGCCGTCATCGAAGGAGGGAGCTTCATCGCCTCCAGCACAGGAGTCTTCCTCTCGACGACACCACGATGGACATCAGAGATGGGCTAGGCTTCGGACTGAAGTTCATGAACTCATGTCCGACTCCGCAGAGGAGGGCTCGTGGGAAGCAGAGGCGGGTACCAGGTACTTCTCGAATGAGGAGTCTTATGGTCTTCCCTCTGACCCTACTCCCTCGCCCCAGAGGACGCTTTCTCCCCCAGAGAGTCTTTCCTTTTCATCTTTTGTCCGGGCAATGTCTACGGCCATTCCCTTCCCTGTGGAGACTGTGGATGAGCTCAGGGCTGAGATGTTCGAGGTCCTGGACTATCCATCCCCTCCTAAGGAATCGTCCACTGTTCCTCTGTATAATGTCCTGAAGCAGACGTTGACGAACTGGACGCATCCATTATCTAATCCCTATGTTCCCAAGAAGATTGAGACCCAGTATAGAATCCACGGGGAGCCGGAGTTGAGGAAGACTCAGTTGCCTCATGACTCTGGAGTTGTGGATTTGGTCCTTAGAAGGCCAAGAGTTCTAGGGATAACACTTCGACGCCCTGGGGCGTGAATCTAGAACTATGGATTCTTTTGGAGGAAGGCCTATCATTCTGCTGTGCTCGTGTCCAAGATTCAGTCTTACCAGCTCTACACGAGCATTCACTTGCGGAATAATGTGAGGCAGTTGGCGGGTTTGGTTGATCAGCTCCCACAGGAGCAGGCCAAGCCATTTCAGGAGGTGGTCAGGTAGCTGAAGGTGTGTCGTAAATTTCTGTCCAGGGGTGCTTACGATACTTTTGATGTTGCATCCAGGGCTGCCGCTCAAGGTATAGTGATGCGCAGACTCTCATGGCTGCATGCCACTGACCTAGATGGTAGAGTCCAAAAGTGTATTACGGATGCTCCTTGCTGGGGGGATAATATTTTTGGTGAGAAAGTCGAACGGGTGGTAGTTCAGCTCCACCAGCGGGATACCGCTTAAGACAAGCTCTCCCACCGGGCGCCTTCAGCATCTACCTCAACTGGTAGACGTTTTTTCGGGGGAAGGAGGACTGCTCCCTACGCTTATAATAAGCGCAGGTACAATCCACCTTCCCAGCAGCCTGCTCAGGCTAAGCCCCAGCGCGCTCGTTCACGTCAACAGCATGCGCCACCTCAGGCCCCTGCGGCTCCCCAGCAAAAGCAAGGGACAGGCTTTTGACTTGCTCCAGCAGAGCATAGCTGAGATAAAAGTATCTGTGCCGGACGATCTTCCAGTCTGAGGGAGGTTAGTTTTTTCACCGAAGGTGGCCTCTTGTAACCTCCACTCGGTGGGTTCTTCAAATATTCCAGCTGGGATACTCCCTCAATTTGATATCAAAACCTCCAAATTGCCTACCGGGAGCTCAATCTTTCAGCTTCCAGCACAAGCAGGTACGTGGAGAGGAACTCTCCGCCCTTCTGAGCGCCAATGCGGTCGAGCCAGTGCCGGCTGGGATTCTATTCCAGGTACTTCCTTGTGGAAAAGAAAACGGGGGATGCGTCCCATCCTCGACCTATGGGCCCTGAACAAATATCTAGTCCGAGAAACGTTCAGGATGCTTTGCCTGGGTACCCTTCTTCCCATGATTCAGGAAAATGATTGGCTATACTCTCCAGACTTAAAGGACGCCTACACTTACATCCTGGTATTGCCAGCTCACAGGCAGTATCTGCGATTCCGCCTGGGAACACAGCACTTTCAGTATTGTGTGCTACCCTTTGGTCTCGCCTCTGTGCCCAGAGTGTTCACGAAATGCCTGGCTGTAGTAGCGGCGTCTCTTCGCAGACTAGAAATGCATGTGTTCCCTTATCTCGACGATTGGTTGGTGAAGAAAACTTCAGAGGCAGGAACTCTACAGTCAATGCAGATGTCTATTCAACTCCTGGAGCTGCTAGGGTTCACCTTCTTCCAGCTCAAAGACTAGAATTCATAGGAGCTCTGCTGGACTCCCAGATGGCTCGTGCCTACCTTCCCGAGCCGAGAGCCAACAATCTTTTGGCTCTCGTCTCTTGGGTACGGGCATCTCAGCAGATCACAGCTCGGCAGATGTTGAGATTGCTCGGCCACATGGCCTCCACAGTTCATGTGACTCCCATGGCCTGTCTTCACATGAGATCAGCTCAATGAACCCTAGCTTCCCAGTGGTTTCAGGCCACGGGGGATCTAAAGGATGTCATCCTACTGTCCAAAGAATTTCTCAAATCCCTGCAGTGGTGGACAATTTGATCCAATTTAATCCTGGGACGGCCCTTCCAAGTTCCTCAGCCACACAAAGTGCTGACGACGGATGCATCTCTCCTGGGTTGGGGAGCTCATGTCGATGGGCTTCACACCCAAGGGAGTTGGTTCCTCCAGGAAACCGGTTTTCAGATCAATCTCCTGGAGTTACGAGTGGTCTGGAACGCTCTAAAGGCTTTCAAGGATCGGTTATGCAATCAAGTTATTCAAATTCAGACAGACAATCAGCTTGCCATGTATTATATCAACAAGCAGGGGGGCACCGATTCTCGCCCCCTGTGTCAGGAGGCCGTCAGAATGTGGTTTTGGGCTCGCTGGAACGGCATGTTTCTTCAAGCCACGTATCTGGCGGGCGTAAACAACAGTCTGGCCGACAGGTTGAGCAGGATCATGCAACCTCACGAGTGGTCTCTCAACTCGAGAGTAGTGCACAAGATCTTTCAAGCGTGGGGCACCCCCTTGACAGCTCTTTTTGCCACTCAGATCAATCACAAGGTCCCTCAGTTCTGTTCCAGGCTTCAGGCCCACAGCAGACAAGTGTTGGATGCCTTTCTCCTTCAATGGGGGGCGGGCCTCCTGTACACGTATCCTCCCATACCTTTGGTGGGGAAGACTTTGCTGAAACTCAAGCAAGACTGCGGAACCATGATTCTGATTGATCCTGTCTGTCCCTGTCTGATTTGGTTCCCTCTTCTTCTGGAGTTGTCCTCCGAAGAACTATGGAGATTGGAGTGTTTTCCATCACTCAGAACGAGGGGGCGCTTCTGCATCCCAACCTCCAGTCCCTGGCCCTCATGGCTTGGATGTTGAGAGCGTAGACTTTGCCTCCTTGGGTCTCTCAGAGGGTGTCTCCCGAGTCTTGCTTGCTTCCAGAAAAGATTCCACTAAAAAGAGTTACTTCTTTCTATGGAGGAGGTTTACCGTCTGGTGTGACAGCAAGGCCCTAGATCCTCGCTTTTGTCCTACACAGACCCTGCTTGAATACCTTCTACACTTATCCGATTCTGGTCTTAATACCAACTCCACGGCCCTTTAAAAACGGAACACAGTTCTTTAATGAATGAGCCTTGACAAAAAGACCCGACACGGGCCATGTTTCGGTGACTTGCACCTGTGTCAGGGGTCACAGTGATGAGGTGGAAAACTTGGAGAATAACTTGAATATATTCCTCTACAATATATTATTCCTTACCCCACGTCTCATATAGTAAAAGCAATATGAGATGTGGGGTATCCTTAATACCAACTCCGTAAGGGTTCAGCTTAGTGCTATCAGTGCTTATCATTACCGTGTAGAGGGTAAGCTGATTCTGGACAGGCTTTAGTTGTTTGCCTCATGAGCGGTTTGCTTTTGTCAAAGCCCCCTGTCAAACCTCCACCAGTGTCATTGGATCTCAACGTCATTCTCACCCAGCTGATGAAACCTCCTTTCGAGCCTCTGCATTCCTGCCATCTGAAGTACTTGACCTGGAAGGCCATTTTCTTGGTGGCAGTTACTTCAGCTCGCAGCGTCAGTGAGCTTCAAGCCTTAGTAGCTCATGCTCCTTATACCAAATTTCATCATAACAGAGTAGTCCTTCGCACTCACCCTATGTTCTTGCTAAAGGTGGTGTCGGAGTTCCATCTGAACCAGTCAATTGCCTTGCCAACATTCTTTCCCCGTCCACATACCCGCCCTGCTGAGTGTCAACTGCACACATTGGACTGCAAAAGAGCTTTGGCCTTCCATCTGGAGCGGATGAGCCCCCACAGACAGTTCGCCCAATTGTTTGTTTCTTTTGATCCCAACAAGAGGGGTGTGGCTGTAGGGAAACGCACCATATCTAATTGGCTAGCAGATTGCATTTCCTTCACTTATGCCCAAGCTGGGCTGACTCTTGAGGGTCATGTCACGGCTCACAATGTTAGAGCTATGGCTGCGTCAGTGGCCCACTTGAAGTCAGCCACTATTGAAGAGATTTGCAAGGCTGCGACATGGTCTTCTGTCCACACATTCACATCTCATTACTGCCTTCAGCAGGATACCCAACGCGACAGTCGGTTTGGGCAGTCGGTGTTACAGAACCTGTTTGGAGTTTAGAATCCAACTCCTCCCCACTAGGCCCATTTTTATTCTGTTCGTTAACATGTTAGGTCAATCTCAGTTATGTCCTCACTGTTGCGAGGCCCAATTGACTATGTTTGTTTTGAGTGAGCCTGGGGGCTAGGGATACCCCATCAGTGAGAACAAGCAGCCTGCTTGTCCTCGGAGAAAGCGAAAGCTACATACCTGTACAGGGTGTTCTCCGAGGACAGCAGGCTGATCTCACAATCCCACCCACCTACCCTTCGGAGTTGTGTCTTCCCTTACCTTAGCTATGTACTGGACTGAGGAGCACGCTTGCGTTCGGGGAGGAAGACGGCCACGCATGCGCGGTGTGCACGGGAGCGCGAGGCTAACAAACCTTTGTTGCTAGGGAAGATTTTCCGGTCCTGGTCTGCTGTTGGACGTCACCCATCCGTGAGAACAATCAGCCTGCTGTCCTCGGAGAACACCCTCTACAGGTATGTAGCTTTCGCTGTACTTGATTGTATCTGAAACAGCTCTAGAGAAGGTTACTTGATTTTGAGGCCCAGTAGTTCCTTTGTTCTTCTCTGGATGGATAAGTTTCGTCCACTTTACATTAGTTTTTCAAGTTTAAACTTTATTACAATCTTATACCATTCAATTGAAGGACCACCTGGGCAGTTTACAAATCTAAAAACAAAAAGGAATGGAATTCCAATTAATGAAAGAAAAGAAAGACATTGAAAAAGATAAATAATACACACACAAATACTTCCAGTGCAGTGTAGCTTGGCCTCTGTCCAGAGGCAGGAATGGATGTGATTCACCAAGAACCACAGAGAGCTAATGTCTAGGTCCTAAACACATCTTGAAATAGTTTTTTAATTTTTTCTTAGTGTGGTGGGGATTGCTCCTGGCAGACAAGGCATTCCAATGGGAAAGTCCTATAATGCTGAATATCTTGGAGCGGATCGTGTTATGTCAAAGAAGGTGAAATGTGGGGTCCACCTGCCGACTTTGGAACAATGATCTTTGTGATCTATCTAGAAATTGTGGGAGAAATAAGCTAGATATAGTGGAGAACCTGAATGATGCATTTTATAATCCAAAGATGCAACTTTAAGGGCCAGTCTATGAGCAGTAAGCCAATGTGTGGTGTATAACATCAAGCTTTTTACATTTGGTCATAAGTTTTATCTCAGGATAGTCTGTAATTGCTTAATGTCCTGAAACCATAATAAAGAGCATTACAGAATAAAAAAATAAAAAAAAGCAAGCAAACTTTTATTAGCTAGTCTCCATACCCTTTTCCCCATAGTTTTAAAACATGAAGTTTCTGCCACAGCATTAACAGTCTCTAGAAGGCACAGAAGGGCCCAGTTCAGTCCTCATTCCCACCCACCCACCCCTAGCTCAACTCTTCTTTTATAGTCAATTCTAATTAAGATGAGGGGGATTATCATTTTGAGTTTTAATTACATTTAATCAGTTTCTAAGAAGCAAACCCTAAGTAAATTACAAATTCAGTCATAAGAATCATTAATCTGATATCCCTAGTACCTTAAGAAGTTTTAATTAAACAACTGTATAAAAGTAAGATGCAGACAATAGTCCAGAAGTGAGAGGGGTGATATCCAGTCTTTTGCACTGTCACGTATATGATTATCTCCCAGTTGGTGAGATGTCATATGTGTGTGCTCGATGCAAAGAGCTCCTAGCTCTCAGAGAATGAGTCCGTTTTCTTGAGGCTAGAGTAGCAGATTTGAAGGAGCTGAGGGAAACAGAGAGCTACATAGAGGAGGCCTACAGGGACGTTGTAGAGAAGTCCCATCTCCAATCTGGCAGCCCCTGTGCTGCTTGGAGGAGGGAGGCCTTCTAAAAGGAGAGCATCACCCTGGTGCAGCTGGAATTAATCCTGTAGACAGGACCAGCACACCAGGAAATGCAATATCCTCTCGTACCGAGGATGTGTCTCCAGGAGCTACTGCCCAGGTGGGAAGGGTTAAGACGGCTGTTGTAGTTGGTGTTTCGATTATTAGACACGTAGATAGCAGGGTGACTGGTGGACATGAGGATCGCCTGGTGGCGGACCTCACATGTCACTAGATAGGATTTTAGATAGTGCTGGGGAGCAGTAGTCTATCTTGGTACATGTGGGTACCAATGACATGAAAATGTGGGAGAGGGGTTCTGGAAGCCAAATTTAGGCTCTGAGGTAGAAAGTTCCAATCCAGAACCTCTAGGGTAGCATTTTCTGAACTACCCGTGCCACGTGCAGGGCCCAAGAGACAGGCAGAGCTCCGTAGTCCAAATGCATGGATGAGACAGGGAGGAGGGTTTTAGATTTGTTAGGAACTGGACAACATTCTGGGGAAGGGGGAGACTATTCCAAAAGGATGGACTCCACCTTAACCAGGGTGGGACCAGG
Source organism: Microcaecilia unicolor (assembly GCF_901765095.1). Lineage (NCBI taxonomy): Eukaryota > Metazoa > Chordata > Amphibia > Gymnophiona > Siphonopidae > Microcaecilia > Microcaecilia unicolor. The sequence continues at coordinate 54,182 of NW_021963274.1, read as the reverse complement.
CTGCTGGCATCGGCATTTAAAAAGGCGATAGAGCAGCTTTTAAACTAGAAACTGGGGGAAGGCCAACAGTTGCTCAAAAGCGCATTGTTTGGAATAAGGTGTCTTTCAAAGATGTCACCAAAACAGGGAAGATAGGGTAACCCGATAGGTTGTAAAAGAGACCATGGTAGATCAGATGCCCTTAAATAAAAATCAGACAAAAGATTGCAAATCAATACTGTCAAGTACTAAGCATGATGTAAATAGGAACAACAAACATAGTTTGAAATGTCTATATACGAATGCCAGAAGCCTAAGAAGGGAGAGTTAGAATATATTGCACTAAATGAAAAATTAGATATAATAGGCATCTCAGAGACCTGGTGGAAGGAGGATTACCAGTGGGACTCTGTCATACTGGGGAACAAATTATATCGTAGTGATAGGGTTGATCAAATTGGTGGAGGGGTAGCATTGTATGTTAAGGAGGGCCTTGAATCAAATAGATTGAAAATTCTGCAGGAAACAAAACATCTTGGAATTCCTATGGATTGAAATTCCATGTGTAAAGAGGAAAAGCATAGTGATAGGAGTGTACTACCGTCTGCCTGGCCAGGACAGACAGATGTAGAAATGTTATCGGAAATTAGGGAGGCTAACAAACTGGGCAACACAATAATAATGGGTGATTTCAATTACCCCGATATTGACTAGGTAAATGTAACAACAGGGTATGCTAGGGAGGTAAAATTCCTTGATGAAATCAAGGACTGCTTTGTGGAGCAGCTGGTAGAGGAGCCAACAAAATAAGGAAAAATTCTAGACTTAGTCCTTAGTGGAGCGTATGATCTGGGGGGGGGGGGGGGGGGGGGGGGGGGGGGGTTAATGGTGATGGGGCTGCTTGATGTGATCATAATTTGATCAGATTTGATATTAGCTTTGGAGTAAGTATATACAGGATATCCAATACGTTATAACGCATTTAACTTTCAAAAAGGAGACTATGATAAAATTAGAAGAACGGTGAAAATAATACTTAGAGGAGCAGCTGTGAGGGTCAAAAATTTACATCAGGCATGAATGCTGTTCAAAAATACCATCCTGGAAGCACAGGTCAAATATATTCCATGTATTAAAAAGGGAAGGAAGGAAGACCAAACAGCTGGCATGGTTAAAAAGTGAGGTGAAGGAAACTATTAGAGCTAAAAGAAAATCCTTCAGAAAATGGAAGAAGAAATCGACTGAAAAATAATAAGAAACAGCGTAAGGAATGTCAAGTCAAATGCAAAGTGCTGATAAGGAAGGCAAAGAGGGACTTTGAAAAAAAAAAAAAAGATTGCGTTGGAGGCAAAAACACATAGGAAATTTTTTTTTTAAGGTATACTAAAAGCAAGAAGCCGGCAAAAGAATCAGTTGAACCGCTAGATGGCCAAGGGGTAAAAGGGGCAATCAGGGAAGACAAAGCCATAGTGGAGAAATTAAATGAATTCTTTGCTTCAGTCACCCAGGAACATTTGGGAGACATACCGGTGTCAGAAATGGTATTCAAAGCTGATGAGTCGGAGAAACTGAATGAAATCTCTATAAACCTGGAGGATGTAATGGGGCAATTTGACAAACTGAAGAGTAGCAAATCTCCTAGACCGAATGGTATTCATCCCAGAGTACTGATAGAATTTAAAATTAAACTTGTGGAACTATTGTTAGTAACATGTAATTTATCTTTAAAATTGAGTACCGGAAGATTGGAGGATGGCCAATATAATGCCGATCTATTTTTTTTAAAGGTTCCAGAGGAGATCCGGGAAATTATAGACCGGTGAGCCTGATGTCGGTGCCGGGCAAAATGGTAGAGATTATTATAAATAACAAAATTACAGAGCATATTCAGAAGCATAGATTAATCAGACAAAGCCAACATGGGTTTAGTGAAGGGAAATCTTGCCTCACCAATCTATTACATTTCTTTGAAGGAGTGAACAAACATATGGATAAAGGTGAGCCGGCTGATATTGTGTATCTGGATTTTGAAAAGGCATTTGACAAAGTACCTCATGAAAGACTTGGAGAGTCATGGGCTAGGAGGTAGTGTTCTATCATGGATTAAAAACTGATTAAAAGATAGAAAACAAAGAGTAGGGTTAAATGGTTGGTATTCTCAATGCAGAAGGGTAGATAGTGGGTTTTGCTGTGCTGGGACCGCTGCTTTTTAACATATTTCTAAATGATCTAGAGACTGGAGTAACTAGTCAGGTAATTAAATTTGCTGATGACACATTCAAAGTTGTTAAATCACAAGCGGATTGTAAAAAATTACAAGAGGACCTTACGAGACTGGGCATCTAAATGGCAGATGATGTTTAATGTGAGCAAACGCAAAGTGATGCATGTGGGAAAGAGGAACCCAAATTATAGCTGTGTAATGCAAGGTTCCATGTTAGGAGTCACTGACCAAGAAAGGCATCTGGGTACCATCGTTGATGATACGTTGAAACCTTGTGCACAGTGTGCAGTGGTGGCTAAGAAAGCAAATAGAATGTTAGGTATTATTAGGAAAGTAATGGAAAACAAAAATTAGGACGTTATAATGCCTTTGTATCACTCCATGGTTCGACCGCACCTCAAATACTATGTTCAATTCTGGTCACCGCATCTAAAAAAAGATATAGTGGAATTAGAAAAGGTACGGAGAAGGCTGACAAAAATGACTTCTCTATGAGGAAAGGCTAAAGCTGCTAGGGCTGTTCAGCTTGGAGAAAAGATGGCTGAGAGGAGATATGATAGAGGTCTATAAAATAATGAGTGGAATGGGTAAACGTGAATCGTTTCTTTACTCTTTCCAAAAATACTAGGACTGGGGGGCAGGCGATGAAGCTACACAGTAGTAAATTTAAAATGAATCAGGAAAATTTTCTTCACTCAACGTGTAGTTAAACTCTGGAATTCGTTGCCAGAGAATGTGGTAAGGGAGGTTAGCCTAGGGTTTAAAAAAGATTTGGACAGCTTCCTAAAGGAAAAGTTCATAGACCATTATTAAAATGGATTTGAGGAAAATCCACTGCTTATTTCTGGGATAAGCAGCACACAATGTATTCAAGATTTTTGGGATCTTGCCAGGTATTTGTGACCTGGATTGGCTACTGTTGGAAACAGGATGCTGGGCTTGATGGACCTTTGATGTGTCCCAGTGTGGCAATTCTTATGTACTTAAGATGGCCAATTATAAGGGATTGTGTGAACACACAAAGGGCTGCTGTAGCGAACAAGCGTTTGACTGAGTATAACAAATGTATTTTCTAGAAACAATATTGAATAAGCCTGGCTAGTTTTGCGTGGAAATGCAAATTTTGATCAATAATATCCCTAAAAGTTTCACGTCTGGACCAAAAGATATTTTATTACCTGCTAGCAAAAGGGACTATATAACGCAGGAGCACCCCTCCTGGCAAAGAGGACCCCATGGGATTTCTCAGGATTTAATTTCAATCTATTAAGACTAAGCCAACCCTCCAATCATGGTGAGTTTCTGGATTGAAATCTGAAAGTACCGCTAATAGGGAAAGCAACTGTATATCATCTGCATAGATAAAAGGAGTCAGACCCAGGGATTGGGCTAAATGAAAAAGGTGTGAGCAAAATCTAAATAATAATAATAAAATAATAATAGAGCAGGGGGCCATTGAAATATTAAAATAAGTGCCAGCAGTGATCCCTGAGGGACTCCACATGGGAGAGAGGAAAGGTGGGATGGGAATCTTTCCAGAGGACAGTATTGGTATGACCAGAAAGATAGGAAACAAACCCATCATAAACTGTGTGAGTGATGCCTATATCCAGTAGCGTAGCCAGAGTTTAATTTTTAGATGGGCCTGGAGGTAGACTGGGTGGGCACAGGCCTCGCATTTCCTCTCCACCCGCTACCACCCCCGCCGCCGCATTTCCTCTCCATCTGCCTGCCGCCGCCGCATTTCCTCTCCTCTCCACCCGCTATCCCCCTGCACATGGTCAGTTCTGGTCATTGTTACTGACCTGAAGCGCCGTTCCCCTTCCAGCACCGGCGATTCCCATAGCCAGCCTTCTGCTAGCGCATGTCATTGAAGCCTCTTCTCAGGCACATCCCGCCTACTCTGCAACTTCCTGTTTTCCGCAAAGGTGGGACGCGCCTGAGAAGAGGCCCCAACAACACGCGCTGGCAGAAGGCTGGCTATGAGAATCGCCGGTGCTGGAAGGAGAACGGTGCTTCAGGGCAGTAAGAGTGAGCAGACCACACGGACGGGGAGAGCGGGCAGAAGAGGCTGGGCGGGCCTGGAGCAAAAGTGGCCCCAAGCCCCACCAGCGTTAAACTCCCAACAACTGTCCCTCCCGCATACCATGTAAATAGCAGATCTTCACCTGCAGCGAACAGCGACTGATACATACTGCTCACACCAGCCCCACAGCCTTCCCTCTGATGTATTCCGGCTTATGCAGAAACAGTTGCATCGGAGGGATGACTGTGGAGCCAACATGAGCAGTGTGTATTAGTTGCTGCTCTTTATCAGTGTTGCCAGGTGGGCGGTTTTACCGCCCAATTGGGCAGTTTTCCGCGACCCGCCGCGGGAAATTTTTGCCTGTGGCGGGTTGCGGTTTTTTGGGCTTCTTTTTTGTATTTTGGGCGGTTTTTTCGGCTGTGGGGGGCGGGGTTGATGACGCGGGGGTGGGGGTGTCAGGGCGGGGTTTGAGTTTGGGCAGGTTTTGGGCTGGATTTAGGCTGGTTTGGGTGGGAAAAAAATTTTCCACCTAGCAACCCTGTTATTGGTGAAAATCTATTTAAACTGTATGCGGGGGTGGGGGGACACCATATGGCATGCAGGCAAAAGAGGGAGAAACCAAATCACTTGTGGGACAGGCAGGGTTCTTCTGTCACCCATCTAGGGCCCGGGCCCACCCAAAACTGTGTGTCTGGCTACGCCCCTGGCGATCTACTGGGTGTGGCAAGAATATGCATATTAAATAGAAGTTGTAAAGTTCTGCTTGTGCTTTCTTTGAGGTAATTTCCAAAGGGAAGTAAACATATGTGTACCCTTTGAATACTGGTGTACCTTATGTATTGTCTTCTGATAAATTTTGTGTTTTCGCCTACGATTAAACTTCGCAAAAAAATTGGGCTTATTTTTAGGCTGGTTTTTGAACTGATATCGCTTGTTTTGTGCTTGTTCTTCCCAGGGCCGCCGAGAGACTGGGCCGGGGCCGGGCCCGGGACAAGGCCGCCCCTGGGCCCCCCCCCCCCCCCCCACCCCACCCCCCCCACCCCCTTGCACTATATGTAGATCCTTCAAGAGGTAGTGTGTCATGATTTAGGCTCTACACCTTTTCTGATGTTTTGGTGCCACCTCAGTAAAGCCAAAACACAATCTCTCCACTGCAAAACACTATACACAAACTTGTGCAAAAACCCACTCATAACCTTATCAAACCATAACAGCACTAATTCCAAGGACAGGACGAACTACAACCTTATGCGTGGAAAGGCAGCACTATAATTACACCGGGCTCTAAAACACCAGTACACAACCTAATAAAAAACAAAACAAAAAGGGCTGCAAATACTACACACTAGCAGAATACTGTACCTTGATCACACATGAAAAACACATGGCAACAGATATGACATAAGGAACTAGAAATAAAAAAATATGAAGGCAAAATACTGAACTAGAAAGTTACCTCAAGAAGTCAGACTCAGCATGCAGCAATACTAGAAAAATTGAAACCTGCATGAAAAATATCACAGATACACATTTCCAAAAGCTGACATATTCCAATTAATAAATTCTGAATAAAATACTTTTTTCTACCTTTGTTGTCTGATCATAGTTTTTCTATTCGCTTTGGTCCCAACTTCTGTTTTATGCAGTGTCTTCTTTCCATTTGATATTTTTTCTCTCACCATCCTCCTGTGTCCTTATGCGTCCTGTCTACCATCTGTAGCCCTGTCCCTATCCTTCCTCAAGTTTCGGCATCTGTCCTGAAAGTGTTCCGATCCAGCCCTTAAATTGAGCATTTCTCCTCACTCTCCTCCCCTCCATCCATGTGCATGTATTTCCTGTCTTCCCTCCCCTCCATCCATATCCAGCATTTCTCCTCTCTTCCTTTTCCCTCCATCCGTGTGCATCTCCTTCCTTTGTCTTTCCTTCCCTTCATCCTTGTCCATCATTTCTTCTCTCTTCCCTGCCCTCCACTCCATCCATCCATGTTCAGCTTTTCTTCTCTCTTCCCTTCCCTCCATCCATGTGCATCTCCTTCCTGACTTCCCTCCCCTCCATCTATCCATGTCCAGCAACTCCTCATTCTCTCCTGGCCTCTCCTCCATCCAACCATATCCAGTAAATTTCCTCTCTCCCCTGCCCCCTCCAATCATCCATCCATGTTCAGCAGTTCTTCTCTCCCCTCTGCCCTGCCCAGCAATCTCTTCTCTCTCCCCCCTGCCCTTTTGTCCAGCAATCTCTTCTCTCTCCCCAATGTCCTCTTGTCCAGCGATCTCTTCTCTCTCCCCAATGCCCTCTTGTCCAGCGATCTCTTCTCTCTCCCCCTGCCCTCTTGTCCAGCAATCTCTTCTCTCTCCCCCTGCCCTCTTGTCCAGCAATCTCTTCTCTCTCCCCCCTGCCCTCTTGTCCAGCAATCTCTTCTCTCTCCCCCCTGCCCTGCCCTCTTGTCCAGCAATCTCTTCTCTCTCTCCCCCTGCCCTCTTGTCCAGCAATCTCTTCTCTCTCCCCCTGCCCTCTTGTCCAGCAATCTCTTCTCTCTCCCCTCTGCCCTGCCCTCTTGTCCAGCAATCTCTTCTCTCTCTCCCCCTGCCCTCTTGTCCAGCAATCTCTTCTCTCTCCCCCCCTGCCCTCTTGTCCAGCAATCTCTTCTTTCTCCCCCCTCTGAGATCCAAGGCCTGCCCCCCCCTCCGAGATCCAAGGCCTCCCCCCTCCCTCCAAGATCCAAGGCCCTTCTACTACTGCTTATCATTTCTATAGCGCTACTAAACTCCCTCCCAGATCCAAGGCCCCCCTCTCCTTCCGTCCATCCGACTGAATTCCAAGGCCCCCCTCCGTCCCTCCCTCCGAATTGCAAAAGCGATCTTGTTCTTACTTCGTTGGGGGTTGGCGAGAGCAGCATGCAGAAGAGAACGCAGGGAAAAGCGTGCAGGCTCCCGCTTCAGCCTTCCCTCGTTGTCTGTGGTCCCGCCCTCAAAGGCGGGACCAGAGCTGAGAGACAGACAACGAGGGAAGGCTGAAGCGGGAGCCTGCACGCTTTTTACTGCGTCTGCGTGCTGCTCTCGCCGTAACCCCCGACGAAGTAAGAAGTGAACTGAACAAGATCGCTTATTCGCTTTTGCAATTCGGAGGGAGGGACGGAGGGGCGACCACCCACGGACTCGGCGCCGGGCCCCCCTGGAGGCCCGGGGACTTTTGTCCCCCCCTGTCCCCCCCTCTCGGCGGCCCTGGTTCTTCCACGAGTACCTTCTTTTGACTATTCTGTTTGCTGTACAGTTAGCAGCACTGTCCGTTTTTTTCTGCGTGAGCCCTTTGTGAACTTTGCAGCGAATCTCAAACCTACGATTACTCAATAGCTTCTGATGAAAACGAGCAGAATCATAACAAAGCTAGGCCTCCGTGCGCTGTCTCCTCCCTCCTGTCCCGAGACCGGAACGTTCTCCTCTTTCTCCTCCTCCTTTATTGGCCCGTCCGGCGTGTAGTCTAAATAGTAGTAGTAGTACCGAGCGCGGGCCGCAGTAGCCGGCGCCATGGTAGTCGCGTGGTACATGGATGAGTCCCAGGAGGACCAGCGGAAACCGCATCAGCTTCAGCCGAACAGACCGGTCAGCTGCGAGGAGCTGCGGCAGCTCGGGGTCCGTTCCTGGAAGGTAGGTAAGAAGCAGCAGCCTAACGTACGTACCCCATTATAGGAGAAGAGACTCCTTCGCTTATCTAACCCTGGGAGGGAGTTTACTGCGTGCACGCTTCTTTCCTTTTATTTTGGGTCAGACAGACTTCCAGTTTAGTGGTTGAAAAAAAAAAATCTCTCCGTATTTCTCTTTTCCATCTCTAGACTTACTTCTTTCCAGGTTTAGCTTTACTAACTGATGGTGTCTTCTCAGTCGTTTTGGTCTGGGTCCGTCTTGGCAGAAAGAACCATTTCATTATTGAGGTTTGGTGAGGTTTTTTTCCCACCCAATCCAGCCTAAAAACAGCCCAAAACCCGCCCAAACTCAAACCCCGCCCCTGACACCCCCCCCCGCCATCACCTGCCCCGCCTCCCCGTCACTAACCCCGCCCAAAACGTCACTAACCCCGCCCAAAACGTCACTAACACCGCCCCACGCGGCCGAAAAAAACGCCTGAAAAACCGCGGAAAAGAAAAAAAAAGCCCAAAAAACCGCGACCCGCTGCGGGCAAAAATTTCCCGCGGCGGGTCGCGGAAAACTGCCCAATTGGGCGGTAAAACCGCCCACCTGGCAACACTGGTGAGGTCCCAGGGCACTGGAGCATATGACAGCAAGGCGGGGTCAGTGCATCGGTCCTACTGACAAAAGCATTACAGCTTTATTTATGTATTTTTATTTAGGGGTGAGGGTAGGGTTACCATATTTTGCCCCCCCCCCCCCCAAAGGAGGACATGTGCCCCTCCCCCTTTCACATAAGTACATAAGTAATGCCACACTGGGAAAAGACCAAGGGTCCATCGAGCCCAGCATCCTGTCCACGACAGCGGCCAATCCAGGCAAGCTTCCCAAACGTACAAACATTCTATACATGTTATTCCTGGAATTGTGGATTTTTCCCAAGTCCATTTAGTAGTGGTTTATGGACTTGTCCTTTAGGAATCTGTCTACCCCCTTTTTAAACTCTGCCAAGTTAACCGCCTTCACCACGTTCTCCGGCAACGAATTCCAGAGTTTAATTACGCGTTGGGTGAAGAAACATTTTCTCCGATTTGTTTTAAATTTACTACACTGTAGTTTCATCACATGCCCCCTAGTCCCTCACTCCGCCCCCTGTCACATTTTCCCCTCCCCCATGTCACACACCCCGTCACCCCTCTCCCCTTACCTAACCACTGCTCTGGTGGTCTAGTGATCACTTCGGGGCAGGAAAGAGCCCCCTCTTTCCTGCCCGGAGCGCTGCCCTGCATGCTTCCTACCTGTTCGTGATCGCGGTGCCGATTCAAAATGGCCGCCAAGAGTTGGCTGGCCATAGAGGGTCATGTCACGGCTCACAATGTCAGAGCCATGGCTACGTTGGTAGCCCACTTGAGGTCAGCCTCCGTTGAAAAAATTTGCAAGTCTGCAGTGTGGTCTTCAGTCCAGGCATTCACATTACACTACTGCCTTGAGCAGGATACTCAACGTGACAGTCGGTTTGGGCAGTGTTGCAGAATCTGTTTGGGGTCTAGAATCCAACTCCACCCTTTAGGCCCATTTTATTCTGTTCCACGCTGCACTCTCATTTGGATTGTATATAGTTTCAGGTTTAATCTGTGTTATGTCCTCACTGTTGCGAGGCCCAGTTGACCAATGTTTGTTGTTTTTAGTGAGCCTGGATGCTAGGGGTTCCCACTTGTGAAAATTATAAGCCTGTTTGTCCTTGGAGAATGTGCAGTTACTTCCCTGTAGCAGGTGTTCTCCGAGGACAGCAGGCTTTATATTCCCACAATCGCTCCCACCTTCCCTTGTCTACTTCGTAGTTTTTCATTTTATTTGTTGCTGTAGTATTAAACTGAGGAGACCACGGTCTTGCGGCTGGTGGGAAGGCACTTGCGCATGAGCGGTGGAGCATGTCTCACGCTCCACAAAGCTTTCATTAGACTTTTTTAAATTCTGGACTGAGCGACACGGGTCAGCGTCACCCACTTGTGAGAATATAAAGCCTGCTGTCCTCAGAGAACACCTGCTACAGGTAAGTAAGTACCTGTGCTATTTGTAAGGGTAGGCTAAATGCAGTTCATTTTCCAATCATTGGTCTAAAAAAACCTCTCCCCTTTTTAAAATAGTAGCAATGCACTTAAATCTTTTTCTTTCAAATATATTTTAATAAACTCATATGAACCATTTAAATCCACATTTGTGTTACATGCAGTATATACAAAACTTACCTTGTCAAAACGTTGTCATGTAGGACCATAACTGTGGATCCTTGAATCCCATGTCTCTATAGTGGTCTTGCCGTTTCGCACAATGGCTTCATCAGGGGACAAATACAAGACAATTATAACATGTTCACCAGCATATTCATTGATGACATGACTCTATATTGTACTGTGGACTTCAGTCATACTCTCTTAAATCAGAATGGATGTTTGATGATTTAGGAGAGTTTGATAGAGGTCCACAGTACAGTTATGGTTGTCTTGTATTTGTCCCCTGAAGACATTGTGGAAAATGGTAAGGTCACCGTAGGGACATGGGATTGAAGGATCCACAGTTATGGTCCTATATGACAACGTTTTGACAAGATAAGTTTTATATATACTATATATAACATAAATATGGATTTAAGTGGTTCATGTGAGTTCATGCTTAAACAAAGCAAAGTAATTACAGACAGAACAGTGTCTTAAGAAATCTTCTCCTAAATAAACATTGAAAAACCTTACACCTCCCCACCCCAAATCCCCCAGCCACCCTCCACAACTAACCAAAATTACCCTGCACAAACCTCCCCCCCTCCAAACTTAAAAAAATGACATCAATTACAGCACCAGAGGACCTGTGTTCTTATGGCTCTCCGAACATCAGCCAACAGACATAGAGGAAAACCCCAAATTCTATCACCCCCTCCCTCTCCCAGCTGTGAAGCTGAAGAAGTAAAATAACTGGTTTCTATATTGAGGAGCAAACTGCGTCCATGTGAGTTTATTAACATAGATTTGAAAAAAAAAAAAGATTTAAGGGGCCTTTTTACAAAGCAGCATAGGGCTACCGTGGCAATGATGTGCAGCAAATTGGCACTACAAGTAGGCTACCGCAGGAGCCTGGCGGTCGTACCGGTGTGTGCTGTGTGCCATTTCCAGTGCTGAAAAATTTTTTTTTCAGCAGTGGGGGCTTACCTCGCAGTAATTGGACAGTACCGCATGCTGCCCAATTACCGCCAGGTTAGCTCGGGAGCCCTTACCGCCTCCTAAATAGGAGGCGGTAAGGGCTCCCCCAGGAAATGGCCATGCGCCAAGTGCTTAACTTACCATGTGGCCATTTCCATTTTTAAAAAATCCTTTTACCCACTACGGTAAAAGGGAGCCTCCATGTTCGGCAAACCCATACGCCGACGCCACTGCAGGGATCCTTTTACCGCAGCTTGGTAAAAGGACACCTAAATGCATTATTATTATTTAAAAAAAAGGGGGGAGGTTTTTTTTAGAAGAGTGATTGAAAAATGAGCTCAATGTAAGCCACCCTTATACTGTTTTATAGCAGTTTAAGAAGGTAGGCTGGCAGCTACTGAGGTCTTTCCCTCCCTCTAAAGTAGATGAGTCATTTTGATTTACTCTCTTTGTAAAAACATGATGGCTTCCCCCTTCTGCTTGGACCTTTAAACTGGTGCCAGAGTCAGACAAAAAAGCACCGCATTTAGGGCCTCTTGTACTAAACCGTGCTAGCGATTCCTCTCATTTGCTGCACGGGAATCGGTAGCGCAGTTTAGTAAAAGAGGCCCGTAATGTGCTTTTTAGCAATCACAGTACTACCAACTTTGCCACACTAATATATGATATACCGCCTATCAAAAAGGACAATCTGGGTGGTTTACCTCTAAAATTGAACATAAAAAGGGAGAAACGAAAGGAACCTAGGTTACAATTTAAAACATAATAAAATCTAGATCTACTAAACACCTATTCCACTAAGGGGGATATCTGGTAGGAAAGGGGAAATAGACAAGACAAGGCTAGACTTGATTTGTATGCACTTGTTATTTGACAGTTAAATGTCATTTGAAAAACAGACCACACTGAAGTGTAAATGGAGTATTTGTTGTGAATTTTGGATTTTCTGGTGCTGGGAGTGTGCAGGACATCTCAGACTTTTGAAAGGGGTACTGTAGTCACAGAAAGTCGAGAACCATTCTAGTAGAACGCTACTGCGTTTAGGCCAGGGCGCTACACTCTAGCACACGAGTGAGGAAATACAGGAGGCCAAGTACCGCTATTTCTATAGTCTGCCTGGCTTTTCTGTCTGGAGTAATCATGTTGTCTTAGCTTTAATTCTTTATGGGGTGATATTGGAGAGGACAAACCCCAACCCATTACTTTCCTCACCTAGAAATAGTTTGAGTACTGATATTTTCCAATAGCAGCAAAATATCGTTAGCAATATAAACAAAAAAATAAGGTCTTGCCTATTTGTTTTGATTTTAATTCTGTTGTTGCTGTTGTGTTGGGATGTGAATATTTCTGTATCTTAAAATTAGGATTTTGTGGCTGTTTAAGCTGTGCAAGGGGAAAAGTCAGTCAAAGTTGGTGTGATTGAAATGCAAACAACCTGATGAAACAGTTCAAAGGTAGTGTCCAACAGACTTAATTTGGTCCCATATTCTTGATCCTGGAAGAGTGCCCAATGTTGGATTTTATTGATTTTGCCATGTTTGATGTAGCAGAAATAAGTTCACTCACTCGTACCGGTGTAAGGCTGTGGAGCCCAATCTTGGCTGCCAAGAGAGGATGGCTAGGCTATTTTTTCTTATTACTGGATACAATTTGCCAGTGATTGTATATTTATGAATTATTTTGTAAGATTTATTTACTACCTTTTTGAAGGAATTCACTCAAGACGGTGTACAGCAAGAATAAGTCAAACAGTAAAAATATTCAAACAATACAAGGTATGGCATAGTATACTTACAGTGTCAACATAGAATATATAGATAGGTAAGAGAGGAGTAAGAAAATAAAGGGACTAATTTAAGAAAGTTGCACATGAGATCAGAAAGGTGCTTGAATATTATAAATTTAGCTATATAATTTTGCAGAAAGGATTTTTCAGCTGGATTATGGATGATGTGCAGCTGCATTTTGTTTCCTATTTGAAGCTTGTGGTTTTTTGTTTTTTTTTAGCTTGGCATTGTCTTTGCTGGGGGCTTCCTTTGGTGTCAGAATTGATATTCTTTAATTAGAAAATCATTTGTAGCTCCTTATAAAGTGATTGTAAACTGTAAAATATCCTTGAATGGATTCTGTTCTCATACCAGTTTACCTTTACTTCCTTTGCTACATTTTAGTGGGGAGGAAAGGGGTCATGGATTTGATATACTGCTTTTCTGTTTGGCCTGGGAGTTTCCTCCTACTCTTTTGGCCTTCAAGTTCAGTGAGGATCAGGGCTGGGATCTGGTGCCATGAACTTCCATCTATGCCTGCCTGGAGATTTTCCTCTATTATAAATTCACGTCCCAGCTATTAGTCCAGCCATTACAATGGCCGTCCGTGGCAAGTAGCCATGCATCAGGGCTCCTTCCAATACTCTACAATCATGGTCCCTAACTCTGGCCATTGGGTGTTACTGTTCACAGGGACTATGACTCCCCCTCCCCGGGCCTTTGGGTGCAGCCTCTGCAACATCCATCCCTTTTCTAGGCAACATGAGTGGTGGAAGACCTGAGCTGGAAATTGAGTCCATGTTCTTTGCATGGCATCGTAGAGTGCTGTCACTGGGCTGTTCTCTGAGTCTGACGTCCTGCACGTCAGCATGCAACAGAACAAAGACTTTTTTGACTGTGAGAACAATTGTGGGTTTATCTAGATTTTCACATGTGACACCTGCTCTTAAGCAACTACACTGGCTTCCAGTGGCACAAAGGATTAATTTTAAGGTGCTGACAATTGTTCATCAGGCGTTGTTTGCTTCTGCTCCATTTTACCTGACGCATGCACTGCGGGTGTATCATCCCAGACACATGTTAAGATCAGAATCTACTATGTGTATTTCTGTTGATGCAGTAATGCAATTGTGATATTCTTCGGTTTTTGTGTCAGCTGGAATCTCCTTGTGGAATGAACTATCGGCGATGCTGTGACCTTAAGCAGTTTTAAAAAACTGCTGAGTAATGTTTTTGTATTTACAGTTGATTATGAATGTTTTTATGGAAACCACCTAGTTATAGGTGGTCTATAGGTTTTAAAAATAAATAAATAATAAATATATGCTGTGCTCATTATGGATTTACTGGTGAGGATCTCAGAATAAGTGTCTTATGTTCTTCATTTCAGTTAGATGCAGACAGTTATGAGACCGATCCACATTTGGCATGGATACGGAAAGAGGAAAATTATTCCTGGATGGATATCATAACTATCCATAAAGACAAGCTACCCAACTATGAAGAAAAGGTAACTTTGCTTACATGTGAATTGCTTCTAGAGATAAAGACAGCAAGAAGACTGATACATTTCTTTGGCTGGCAAGGGAATTTAGATTGGGGAGAGTATGGGATTGGGTTTGATATAAAGGAATCAGAGTTTTAGTAGTGGGGAGCATATGAGACATACCAACATATTTCTGTGTAGAAACGTCCACTGGTGTTGAGGAGCTTACAGTTAGCAGCACAAGTGAATATTGCGGCCACTGAAGGTTTATGGTCTGGGGTGCTGTGGTAGTAATGAGCAGGGAACAGTAGACTGAGGGGAGAGGGAATTTGTAGGATGGAGAAGCAATGGTAGACGGTGGAAGGTTTCAATGATAGAGCTGTCCCGGAGTATGGCAGTAGGCAGAAACAAGCTATCCACCTATTTAAAAATCTTGGCCAGTTGGCAACCCTAGGGAGGATAGATGAGTGAATAGTGGGGAACGAGAGTAAGTTATGGGAGATATGTGAATGAGCAGTGGCATTCTGGGATAGGAGAGAGTGAGCAATTGGGTCCAAGGAAGCAGGGGCCAAAGTGAACAATGAGGCTTTCAGAAAGAGGGTTGGAAAAGGATAGTGTTTGTTAATATGGAGCAGTTGTTTTAATCCCTGATTTAAATCCTTTTTAAGATACAAGTTCTTTGGATATATACATGGGGTCCAAACGAGAGAGGCCCTTCCGCAGCATTACATAAGATATTATTGTCATAACTTATAAATGTGCATCTTGAGGATTATTGTAGATACAAATCTAAATAAGACCCCCTAAATCTCTGCTGCATCACATATCATTTTGCAACTTGAGCTAGACAGACCATTATATCCTTTATTTCTTTTATTTTGCAACTGTAATCCTCACTTTAATAATATTACAGTTATTGCAACTCAGACTGTGTAGGTTTTCCTTTGAAATACATTCAGAAGCTATGGTATATTCAGAATGCCACTAAGCTTAAACTGACAGGATCATATTAAACCCACTCTTAAGATGACTACATTGGCTACTTACTAGATGACTTTTAAAGACTTAGGACCTTATTTGAAGAATCATCTTATGTTTTTTTTATTCTCCTGCTAGGACCACGTGGATCTAGAATGGAGCATTTCTTCAGGCCATCTCTTGTGCTTACAGTTGTATCCTCAACCCCTTACAAGCTTTACAACACTGTAAACATTGTGGACTATCAGAAATTTAGAAAATGAGTAAAGGACATGGCTGTTTATAGTAACATAGTAGATGACGGCAGAAAAAGACCTGCACGGTCCATCCAGTCTGTCCAACAAGACAACTCATGTGTGCTACTTTTTGTGTATACCCTACTTTGATGATTTGTACCTATGCTCTTCAGGGCACAGACCGTATAATTCTGCCCAGCACTATCCCCGTCTCCCAACCACCAGCCCCACCTCCCAACCACCTGCTCTGGCACAGACCGTATAAGTCTGCCCAGCACTATCCCCGCCTCCCACCACTGGCTCTGGCACAGACCGTATAAGTCTGCCCAGCACTATCCCCGCCTCCCACCACCGGCTCTGGCACAGACCGTGTAAGTCTGCCCAGCACTATCCCTGTCTCCCATCACTGGCTCTGGCACAGACCGTATAAGTCTGCCCAGCACTATCCCCGTCTCCCAACCACCAGCCCCACCTCCAAACCACCTGCTCTGGCACAGACCGTATAAATCTGCCCAGCACTATCCCCGCCTCCCAACCACCGGCTCTGGCACAGACTGTATAAGTCTGCCCAGCACTATCCCCGCCTCCCACCACCGGCTCTGGCACAGACCGTGTAAGTCTGCCCAGCACTATCCCTGTCTCCCATCACTGGCTCTGGCACAGACCGTATAAGTCTGCCCAGCACTATCCCCGCCTCCCAACCACCGGCTCTGGCACAGACTGTATAAGTCTGCCCAGCACTATCCCCGCCTCCCACGACCGGCTCTGGCACAGACCGTGTAAGTCTGCCCAGCACTATCCCTGTCTCCCATCACTGGCTCTGGCACAGACCGTATAAGTCTGCCCAGCACTATCCCCACCTCCCACCACCGGCTCTGGCACAGACCGTATAAGTCTGCCCAGCACTATCCCTGCCTCCCAACCTCCAGTCCCGCCTCCCACCACTGTCTCTGGCACAGACCGTATAAGTCTGCCCCGCACTATCCCCGCCTCCCAACCTCCAGCCCCACCTCCCACTACCGGATCTGCTATCCAATCTCGGTTAAGCTCCTGAGGATCCATTCCTTCTGAACAGGATTCCTTTATGTTTATCCCACATGGCTGTTTATTTAGCATGTAATTAACTTTAGGTTATTTTAATCTATATTTTCTTAGATAACTTTTTAACTGACTCAGATTAAAGGCTCTTTTGTCTAATTTCTTTATGATATTCTGTTCAGTATGATTTATTTAATTGTGGTGTGCTTTATTGAGTTATAGTCTGATTTTATTGAGTATTGTGATTTGGATAATGGAATTATGTACTATCGCTGTCCTTGAGTATTGTATTCAATTCTGGTCGCCGCATCTCAAGAAAGATAAAGTAGAATTGGAAAAGGTGACACGAAGGGCGACTAAAATGATAGCGGGGATGAGACAACTTCCCTATGAAGAAAGACTAAGGAGGCTAGGGCTTTTCAGCTTGGAGAAGAGACGGCTGAGGGGAGACATGATAGAGGTATATAAAATAATGAGTGGAGTGGAACAGGTGGATGTGAAGCGTCTGTTCACGCTTTCCAAAAATACTAGGACTAGGGGGCATGGATGAAACTACAGTGTAGTAAATTTAAAACAAATCGGAGAAAAGTTTTCTTCACCCAACGCATAATTAAACTCTGGAATTCGTTGCTGGAGAACGTGGTGAAGGTGGTTAGCTTAGCAGAGTTTAAAAAGGGGTTAGATGGTTTCCTAAAGGACAAGTCCATAAACCACTACTAAATGGACTTGGGAAAAATCCACAATTCCAGGAATAACATGTATAGAATGTTTGTACGTTTGGGAAGCTTGCCAGGTGCCATTGACCTGGATTGGCAGCTGTCGTGGACAGGATGCTGGGCTCGATGGACCCTTGGTCTTTTCCCAGTGTGGCATTACTTATGTACTTTTACAAGCCCTATTCACATTTGAGATGTGCATACACTAGCACTTAAATGTTTTATCATGCATGAATGTCTAAGTCCCAATTTTTAGGAAGTTGGGATATTCATGTGAATGTCAAGGGGGTGTGGACCGTGTGTCTGAGTGAGACAAGGGCATTGCAGGCAAATACATTTATTCTCCATTCCAGAAGGGAACTAAATGTCTATGTCTTAGAAGACTGACATTGGGAGTTACACCTGCTATCAAACATGTTTGAGATTTGGCAAACTGCTTCTATTGAGCAGCACTCCACTAGAGGGATTAGAGGAGGTTTCCTCAATCCCCCAGTGGTTTTGTCCCTCCCCCCTCCCAAATGCCAAACTGGCAAGGGAAAGTGGTCTCCAGTGGCGTAGCTACGTGGGGCCACAGGGGCCTGGGTCCCACAAAATTTCCTCTGGGCCCCTGGATTTGCTGACGGGGATCCCCAACCCCTGCCAGCTGAAGCCTTGTCCAGCGGCGGTCTCTGGCATTGCCACGTTGCCTGCCCTGCTCTGTTTTCCCCTTCATGTCCGGCACGCTCCTTTTAGTGACAGCAGAGAAGGCAACATGGTGGCGCCAGAGACTGGCGCTGGACAAGGCTTCTGCTGGCAGCGGTTGGGGAACCCTGCCAGCCAAGGTATTTGCTGCGGGGGGGGGGGGGGGGGGTGCGATATACCAAAATGTGCCCCCCCTACCTTTGGCTCTGGCCCCCTCCTACTGCGAGGTCTGGCTATGCCCCTGCTGGTCTCTATGAGAGTATCAGGATAATAAATGGTTATGTTTCCAAAATTACAAAGATGATAACATGTATATGCCAGCACATACCCGTTTATATGCTGGCTGTGAGCACATTGTTATTTTTTTTTACATCTGTTTTGTTAAAATGGATGTTTATGCTGCATGCACATGGTATATAAAGCATGCGCATGGTATATAAATGTCCTTCCCTTGTATTTTGGAACAGGCTCTATGTTGGCAGATTCTGTTCTAAAATACTGATGAAACTTGAGATGTACCAACCTGTCTAAAATAGGACTGTGTGTGTGTTTTTTTTTTACATGCTTGTAAACCTGCCTTGAGCAATTCCATGGAAAGGGGCTACATTTCAGCACATTTTATGATTCAGTTTCTTTGTAAACCAACCAAAATGATTCCTGTCGACAAAATATATGTATAGCAACTGAGTTAAAAGCTAAAATCCTATATAATAATTTGCATTTGCACCTCCACCTCAGACTGGATGCCTGGGTTCGTAACACAGTTCCCATTGGTCTGCCCTGGGGATGACGTCACAGGGCAGACCAATGGGAAGTGAGAGGGGAGGGAAGCCAGCACCAGCCACCGGAGGTGAGTACAGAATCGGGCCCCCGAGTTCCATAACCCCCTCCCTCCTTCCACTCCCATCCGAGTTCCACGGCCCCCCTCTCCTGGGAGTTCCACCGCCCTGAGTTCCATGCCCCCTTACCTCCCTCCCTCCTTCAACTGCCGTCCGAGTTCCACGCCCCCCCCTCTCCTCCGAGTTCCACCGCCCCGCGCCTCCCTCCCTCTCTCTCTGTGGCCTCCAAGTGCAAGCAGGATGTGTGCGGCAGCCCCTCCCCTTCATAAGTGCTAAGTGCCGGCTGTTCTTTAAAACATTTTACCTCCTGGTCCGCTGACAACAGTGAAGTGGAGCAGGCAAGGCGCATCAGACTGCCTTCTCTTCTGTTTCACCTGTGCCTCTGGTCCTGCCCTTCCGCAAACAGGAAATGAGGGCGGGACCAGAGGCAGAGCTGAAACAGAAGGCAAAAGTGAAGTCAGTCTGAAGCGCCGTGCCGTGCCTGCTCGACTTCACTGTTGCTGGTGGACCACGAGGTAAAACGTTTTACAGAACAGCTGGCGCTTACGAATGGGAGGGGCTGCCACACACGTCCTGCTTCCACTGGGA
The DNA here is from genome assembly GCF_901765095.1 of Microcaecilia unicolor. Taxonomy (NCBI): domain Eukaryota; kingdom Metazoa; phylum Chordata; class Amphibia; order Gymnophiona; family Siphonopidae; genus Microcaecilia; species Microcaecilia unicolor. The sequence continues at coordinate 34,808 of NW_021963274.1, read as the reverse complement.
GGTCACACACAGAGAGGGAGGGAGGCACGGGGTTGTGGAACTTGGACGACAGTGGGTGCATGGAACTCGGAGGGCATGGGACGCGGGAGGGGGACGAGAGAGAGGGGAGGGGGACCTGGAACTCGACTGGGAGGGGGCTCCTTGAACTCGACCGGGAGGGGAGGGCCGGACCTGGAACTCGAAGGGGAGGGGCCTGTAACTCGGGGGGAGGGGGGTCCTGGAACTCGGAGGATAGGGATGGGTGCCTGGAACTCAGAGGACAAGGAGGGAGGCAGGTTGGGGGGCATGGAACTCGGAGGGGAGGGGAGCTGGAACTCGGAGGAGAGAGGGAGGGAGGGGCCCCTGGAACCTTGCTAGCACCTGTTTCATTTCTGTTGGAAACAGGCCTCTTTTACTAGTAATATAAAATTGTTGTGAGGTTTGGATACAGCAGGCTTAATTTTGTTATCAAGCAGAGTGAAAAACTGTTTATCTTCCATTGTAGATAAAAATATTCTTTGAAGAGCATCTACACCTGGATGATGAAATTCGCTACATCCTGGATGGAAGTGGATACTTTGATGTAAGAGATAAAGAGGACAAGTGGATTCGAATCTACATGGAGAAAGGAGATATGATCACGCTTCCTGCTGGCATTTATCATCGCTTTACTCTGGATGAAAATGTGTGTAAAACAGGGCTAGCTCAATGTTTATTTATTTATTTAATATGTATTTACCCAAGGACAGCATAGGGGCTCTTGATCTGAAATCAGTTTGGGTGAAACTGAGCGTTGCACTGTCTTTGTTAATGGTAACTCCTGCCCATTGTGGATCTTTTTGGTTCCACCTGGCTCGGTTGCCATTTTCATCCCTATGACTATTTATGCATTTGTTGCCAAGTAACACACAAAGTGGTGAAAGGAATTATTACATAGTACAAAAGAGAAATAACAAAGACAGTTCAAAGACTGTAGGGCTGATAAATACTCTGTTCAGATTACGTTTCTGTCCTGGTGGCAGGACACATTTTGCTGCTATAGTTGCTGTTTCTCCTACTTCACCTAGAAATGTTTGCTCGTTTATTTATGGAAGCTGTTTGTTTTCTTTGTCAGCTTTGTGATTTGTGTATTTCTGTTGTGTTGGGTATTATGAGCACTTTAAGAAGGAAATGTATTTATCTTAAGTGTTGCTGGCTTCTTGGGGTTCCCAGTTTAGTTTTTAATCTGCATATTTCAGTTTCTGTGGTCAATTCTCTATTTGATGAAGGTCTTTCTTTGTTCTGTGTGTATGGCACAGGTGAGGTAGTTTCAATGTAGCGATCAGTAGTGGTCTGCGCTCTTAATCATACTAAGAACTCTTAAAGCCAGCATTGTGAATGCCTTCATTTTTCTCAATTTTTTTTTTCTGTGTTCATTTGTAGGGATTGGCCAGAACATAAAACTGATCATATTTACAGCGAGCCTGCAAACTAAGGGCCCTGTTTACTAAAGCGCATTAGTATTTTTAATTAGCATGCACGTTAACCATGTAGGCGCCTATAGGGATATTGTAGGCATGTACATGGTTAATGTGTGTTAAAAATGTTAAGGCGCCTATAACAGGGCTTAGTAAACAGGGCCCTAAGATGCTACAGTACAATAATGCGTGCTCTTGCATTTCTGATTCTTTTATAAATGTGTAGTTTGATTATTTTCTCAACTCTGATCACACAGCACCCTCTAGTGTCTGTGAGGCTGCAGTTAGCAGCTGTCTTTTTTTTTCTATATATATATATATATATACAGTGGGGGAAATAAGTATTTGATCCCTTGCTGATTTTGTAAGTTTGCCCACTGACAAAGACATGAGCAGCCCATAATTGAAGGGTAGGTTATTGGTAACAGTGAGAGATAGCACATCACAAATTAAATCCGGAAAATCACATTGTGGAAAGTATATGAATTTATTTGCATTCTGCAGAGGGAAATAAGTATTTAATCCCTCTGGCAAACAAGACCTAATACTTGGTGGCAAAACCCTTGTTGGCAAGCACAGCGGTCAGACGTCTTCTGTGGTTGATGATGAGGTTTGCACACATGTCAGGAGGAATTTTGGTCCACTCCTCTTTGCAGATCATCTCTAAATCATTAAGAGTTCTGGGCTGTCGCTTGGCAACTCGCAGCTTCAGCTCCCTCCATAAGTTTTCAATGGGATTAAGGTCTGGTGACTGGCTAGGCCACTCCATGACCCTAATGTGCTTCTTCCTGAGCCACTCCTTTGTTGCCTTGGCTGTATGTTTTGGGTCATTGTCGTGCTGGAAGACCCAGCCACGACCCATTTTTAAGGCCCTGGCGGAGGGAAGGAGGTTGTCACTCAGAATTGTACGGTACATGGCCCCATCCATTCTCCCATTGATGCGGTGAAGTAGTCCTGTGCCCTTAGCAGAGAAACACCCCCAAAACATAACATTTCCACCTCCATGCTTGACAGTGGGGACGGTGTTCTTTGGGTCATAGGCAGCATTTCTCTTCCTCCAAACACGGCGAGTTGAGTTCATGCCAAAGAGCTCAATTTTTGTCTCATCTGACCACAGCACCTTCTCCCAATCACTCTCGGCATCATCCAGGTGTTCACTGGCAAACTTCAGACGGGCCGTCACATGTGCCTTCCGGAGCAGGGGGACCTTGCGGGCACTGCAGGATTGCAATCCGTTATGTCGTAATGTGTTACCAATGGTTTTCGTGGTGACAGTGGTCCCAGCTGCCTTGAGATCATTGACAAGTTCCCCCCTTGTAGTTGTAGGCTGATTTCTAACCTTCCTCATGATCAAGGATACCCCACGAGGTGAGATTTTGCGTGGAGCCCCAGATCTTTGTCGATTGACAGTCATTTTGTACTTCTTCCATTTTCTTACTATGGCACCAACAGTTGTCTCCTTCTCGCCCAGCGTCTTACTGATGGTTTTGTAGCCCATTCCAGCCTTGTGCAGGTGTATGATCTTGTCCCTGACATCCTTAGACAGCTCCTTGCTCTTGGCCATTTTGTAGAGGTTAGAGTCTGACTGATTCACTGAGTCTGTGGACAGGTGTCTTTCATACAGGTGACCATTGCCGACAGCTGTCTGTCATGCAGGTAACGAGTTGATTTGGAGCATCTACCTGGTCTGTAGGGGCCAGATCTCTTACTGGTTGGTGGGGGATCAAATACTTATTTCCCTCTGCAGAATGCAAATAAATTCATATACTTTCCACAATGTGATTTTCCGGATTTAATTTGTGATGTGCTATCTCTCACTGTTACCAATAACCTACCCTTCAATTATGGGCTGCTCATGTCTTTGTCAGTGGGCAAACTTACAAAATCAGCAAGGGATCAAATACTTATTTCCCCCACTGTAGTTCCCCCCCCCCCCCCCCCCTTTTTTTTTGTTGTTGTGTTTTTTGTTACTGAGTAGGTTTTAGTTTTCCTAAGATCCATAACACTGGGGTCTGATCCCAGAGAAGAAGCACAGAGTTTGAGACTTTTAATTTAAATTTTAAAGGTGTAGCCCTGGGACTACATAATAAAAGAAATATACCCATGCGTTAGCAGGCAGCAACTGGCGCACTGCACAGAAATGTTATAAAAAGTTGTACTATTAGTTGTAAGCTTTTAAAATATTATAATTAACAGTGTTAGTGGAAATTGAGATATGTGTACAAAATGGAATTTATGTTGCATACTTTGGAGCTATTTCACACACTCAGTTCCTCAAGGTATCAGCTTGTCGCTTCTTTCAGTTTTTATCCTAATTAGAAAAGGAAATGATTGCAGTGTTAATTTTTTTGGTTTGTAGAATTATGTGAAAGCAATGAGACTCTTTGTGGGAGAGCCAGTGTGGACACCATACAACCGACCAGCTGACCAGTTTGAGGCTCGACAGAAGTATGTGCACAGTTTGGCACAGACAGCGTAATAACTGCCACTCAGTTGATAAGTGTCAGGAGAATACAGCACCAGCACAAAGAAAAAAACAATACTCCAAAATATCCTTAGTATATTAGTGAAATGATGTAATGTATTCATGATTGGGTTTTTTCCCTACAGATTAAAAAATGTCTGTTGTGGAGTGCATAACCTGTTCAGAATTAATTACAAAGTTATAATGTACATTTACCATTATAGTGCCTAAATGATATGATGATGTTCATGCTGGTGTGGTGTCTACTAGATGACATGCATTTTTCAATGAGGCAAATGTGAAATGCTTCAAAGCAAAAATATATGGTGACTTTACCCCCTAAAATATAGAAATGCAATTGCTTGATCTTACTGCTGGTTTCCAAATTGAAAGTACTGGAATGTATGAAACGAAAATAATGCTAGAAATTAAAAACTTTTGCCCCAACTGTATAAAATCTTATTTACTTTGATATTTTTCTTAAGGTATAAATGGAACAGTCCTAAATGACTTTTACAAATTGTGGGAGCTTGTTGTGGCAGCTGTACAGAATTTATCTGAAGGGCCACTTCTGGATTAGAGAATGACATGGGGACAAAGTTTGTCCCTGTGTCCATCCCTACCCCATCTGCACAAGCCTCAAAGAGTTGTATAGTACACCACCAGAGATATAGAAAGAGATGCATATATTCCTGTACTGTTCAAAATATAAAGATGGCACATTACAGGGATGGTGTTAAGGGACTGTGACTAGGGCAACTAAAAGCCTAATGGAAGCTGAAGCAAGTGCAGCCTGGTGGTCAGCTGTGGGGTTCCCTCCCAAATTTTGGCCTTGGGGCCCCAGCCATGTCTAACATCAGCTCTGGCAGGATGTACATTTCAAATCCAACATACTCTAATCACAAACTAGAAAATAAAATTATGTTTTCTACATTTTGTTGTCTGGTCATTTTATTTTTCAAATCTTGTTGGTCTGGGGCTTTGGTTTCTGCCTCCCTCTATCTTCTCTTAACTCACTCACTAGGATCTCTTGTCCATTTGACGTTTATTCTCCAGGTCCATCATCCATCTCTGTGCCCCTTTTGTCTCCCAAATAAGCCCCTCCTGTGTCCAGTATTGCCCCTTTGTGTCCATCTGCCATACCCATGCAGCATATCGCCCCTTTGTGTCCATATGCCATCCCCATGCAGCATATCTCCCTTTTCTGTCCCTATGCCCCCCCCCCCCCCATCATTTCCTCTCTGTTTTTACCTTCCTGTGTCCAGCTTCTCCCCTCTCTTCCTCTTCCACACCAATGTGTCTTTCTCTCCTCTCCAACCCCACCCAACTTTTCTCCCTCTCTTTCTCCCCTCCCCCTTCCAGCTTCTGGCTCACCTGCCTGCCCTCCTTTCCCCTGTGGGTTCAGTATTTGACTCCTTGTGCCTTCATCTCCTTGGTCTGGCATCTTTTTCCCTTCTCTTCCCTCCTTCCTACTGTGGGTTCAGTCCCTCTCTCCATTCCTTCCAATCTCTCCTCCTCCTTCCATAGGTTCAGCACCTCTTACCCTTTCCTCCAATACACCCAGCAACCCACTCCTCCTCCTCCCATGGATCCCTTCCCGTCCTCTCTGCGGGTCTGGCATCTCTTTCTACCCGCTGCTTCTAGCTTACATTTCTCCGAGGACAAGCAGGCTGTTTGTTCTCACATGTGGGTCGATGTCCACGTTGGCCCAGGAAGCGGCAAATTTTTTGCAAGCAAAAAGGAAAAGTTTTGCCAGAGTCTTCTGGTCTGCGAGCAGCGCGCACTGCGCATGCGCGATGACTTCCTGCCCGTCGAGTGAGCATGCCTCTTCAGTTTTCTTTTCTCCATGTTGAGGTGCGGTAGGTGTTTATCTACACTCCTCTCTCAGGCCCAGGAAAGAGTCTTCGCGAGTGTTCACTATTAAAAAAAAAAAAAAGTTCCCATAGTGTTTTTTCTTTAGATTTTTTTCACTTTTTAAAGTTTCTTTAGTTTTTTCGACGTGGCCGGCTTTAGGCCACGCGGTCGGGTTATTCCTTTCTTTTGTGCCCCTTTTTCTTTTAAGAGGCACAATTGCATCATTTGATTTCGCCGAAGCCGTTTTCCCTTCCATGTCATCAAAGACACCCAGCAGATTCAAACGTTTTATTTGGTGCAACCGGACCATCTCAGGTACCGATACCCACGCCTGGTGTATCCAGTGCCTTGGGCCCGACCATAGCCCAGCTGCTTGTAGTCTGTGTCTTCGTATGAAGAAACGGACCCAAGCATCTCAAGAAGCCTAATGAGAAAAGCTTTTTTGGGGCTTGGTCTGTACCAAGGTTGGCTGCATCAGTGTTGACATGGGAAGGAGCATCAACATCAGGAGCAGAGATAATGGCTGCTGATAGACCAATTCGCGCTGGGAGCAGTCAGGCGTCAAGTAGGTCTCCACCTGCCTCGAGGCCTCCTGTTATGCAGGCTCCCCAGGACTGACCTTCGTCGGATCCGGCCCCGAGGAGACGTGAGGATTCCACGTCCTCATCGGTACCGAGGAGTCTCGATTGACGGGCATCGAGCGAAGGCGAAGAAGCACCGTCGTTCTCCTTATACTCACGGTGCCGGGAGCTCCGGGATGTTGAGAGAGTTGGCACCCGAGAAACGTCGGCACCAAGACGATCTCTCTCCCTCTATACAGGAGGTGCCAATGCGTCGGTCTTCTAGCAGCCCTGTACCTGCTCCCAAGCCTCCACAGATTCTGACACAGTCTGTTCACCCGACTCCTCAGTCTTCTCCGATGGCGGCTCTCAACGAGCACATCCGGGCCTTGTTTCCAGAACTCCTAGAAGGACTGCTACGTCAGTCAGCTTCGGTGTCAGGGGTGCTTGCACCTTCTGTACCGTCTGCTGCAGCGGTGTCTAGCCCTTCTCCTGTGGTGAGGTCCCCAACAGCGGTGCCGCCTGCCCAGGCTCAGCCCCAGCGCACTTGTTCTCGTCAACAGCGTGCGACTAAGGCCCATGCTGCTCCCCAGCAAAAGCAGGGGACGGACTTTTGACTGGCTCCAGTTAAACATAGCCTCAGTAAAAGTGTTCGTACCGGACAACTTACCAGTTGGAGGGAGGTTAATATTTTTTCACCAAAGTTGGCCTCTTATAACCTCTGACTGATGGGTTCTTCAAATAGTCCAGTTAGGATACACCCTCAATCTGGAATCCAAACCTCCAAATTGCCCACTGGGAGCTCATTCGTACAGTTCCCAGCACAAACAGGTACTTGCAGAGGAACTCTCCACCCTTCTAAAGGCCCAAGCGGTTGAACCCGTTCCACCAGGGGAAGAAGGGCTGGGATTCTATTCCAGGTACTTCCTTGTACAGAAAAAGTCAGGGGGGATGCGTCCCATCCTAGACCTAAGGGCCCTGAACAAATTCCTTGTCCAAGAAAAGTTCAGGATGGTTTCCCTGGGCACCCTTCTTTCCATGATTCAAGAGAACGATTGGCTATGCTCTCTGGACTTAAAGGATGCTTGCACACACATCTCGATACTTCCAGCTCACAGGAAGTATCTTCAGTTTTGGCTGGGAGCTCAGCACTTTCAGTAACGTGTATTGCTTTTTGTTCTGGCGTCTGCGCCGAGTGTTTACAAAGTGTCCACCGGTAGTCGCAGCGTCACTACGCAGACTGGGAGTGCATGTGTTCTCTTCTCTCGACGATTGGCTGGTGAAGAGCACCTTGGAGGCAGGCACTCTACAGTCCATGCGAATGACTATTCAGTTTCTAGAGCTATTGGGCTTCGTGATCAATTACTCCAAGTCCCATCTCACCCCAGTACAAAAGTTGGAATTCATTGGAGCTCTGTTGAACACAAGGACAGCTTGAGCTTATCTTCCCGAGGCAATGGCAGACAACCTCCTGTCCCTGGTGTCCATGGTTCGAGCGTCTCAACAGATCACGGCTCGGCAGATGTTGAGACTTCTGGGGCACATGCCGTCCACAGTTCATGTAACTCCCATGGCATGTCTACACATGTGATCAGCTCAATGGACCGTAGCTTCCCAGTGGTTTCAAACTGCGGGGGATCTAGAGGATGTAATCCAACTGCCCACTGACTTTCGGAATTCCCTTCAGTGGTGGACGATTCAATCCAATTTGACCTTGGGACGTCCATTCCAAATTCCTCAGCCACAAAAAGTGCTGACGACGGATGCATCCCTCGGGTGGGGAGCTCATGTAGATGGGCTTCACACTCAAGGAGCCTGGTCCGTTCAGGGAAAAGGTCTTCAGATCAATCTCCTGGAATTGTGAGCGATCTGGAAGGCTCTAAAGGCTTTCAGAGATCGGCTGTCCAACCAAATCATTTTGATGCAAAAAATCAGGTTGCCATGTATTATACCAACAAGCAGGGGGGCACCGGATCTCGCCCTCTGTGTCAGGAAGCCGTCCAGATGTGGCTTTGGGCTCGCCGTCACGGCATGTTTCTCCAAGCCACTTATCTAGCAGGCGTAAACAACAGTCTGGCCGACAGGCCGAGCAGGATAATGCAACCTCATGAGTGATCACTGAACATGGGTGTCGCCCGCAAGATCTTCCGAGCGTGGGGCACCCCCTCGGTGGATCTTTTTGCCACTCAGATCAATCATAAGGTCCTTCAGTTCTGTTCCAGGCTTCAGGCCCACGACAGACTAGCGTCAGATGCCTTTCTCCTGCATTGGGGAACAGGCCTTCTGTATGCCTATCCTCCCATACCTCTAGTAGGAAAGACTTTGCTGAAACTCAAGTAAGACCGGGGAATAATGATTCTCATTGCTCCCTTCTGGCCATGCCAGATTTGGTTCCCTCTTCTTCTGGAGTTGTCCTCCGAGGAACCGTGGAGATTGGAGTGTTTTCCGACCCACATCACCCAGAATGAGGGGTCACTTCTACATCCCAACCTCCAGTGTCTGGCTCTCACGGCCTGGATGTTGAGAGCTTAGAATTCGCCTCCTTAGGTCTTTCAGAGGGTGTTTCCTGAGTCTTGCTTGCTTCCAGGAAAGATTCCACTAAAAGGCGTTACTCTTTCAAATGAGGAGGTTTGCCGTCTGGTGTGACAGCAAGGCCGTAGATCCTCTATTCTTGTCCTACATAGACCCTGCTTGAATACCTTCTACGCTTATCAGAGTCTGGTCTCAAGACCAACTCCGTAAGGGTTCACTTTAGTGCGATTAGTGCTTATCATCGCCTTGTAGAGGGTAAGCCTATCTCTGGACAGCCTTTAATTGTTTGCTTCATTTTTGTCAAAGCCCCTGGTCAAACTTCCACCAGTGTCATGGGATCTCAACGTCATTCTCACCCAGCTGATGAAAGCTCCTTTTTGAGCCACTGAATTCCTGCCATCTGAAGTACTTGACCTGGAAGGTCATTTTCTTGATGGCTGTTACTTCAGCTCGTAGGGTCAGTGAGCTTCAGGCCTTAGTAGTGCATGCACCTTATATGAAGTTTCATCACAACAGAGTAGTTCTCCGCACACCCTACGTTCCTGCCAAAGGTAGTGTCGGAGTTCCCATCTGAACCAGTCAATTGTCTTGCCAACATTCTTTCCCTGTCCTCATACCCACCCGGGTGAAAGCAGTTTGCATACCTTGGACTGCAAGAGAGCATTGGCCTTTTATGTGGAGCGGATGAAGCCCTTCAGACAGTCTGCCCAGTATGTTTCTTTCGACCCCAACAGGAGGGGAGTCGCCATCGGAAAACGCACAATCTCCAATTGGCTAGCAGATTGCATTTCCTTCTCTTATGCCCAAGCTGGGCTGACTCTAGAGGGCCATGTCACGGCTCATAATGTTAGAGCCATGGCTGCGTCAGTGGCTCACTTAAAGTCAGCCTCCATTGAAGAGATTTGCAAGGCTGTAACGTGGTCTTCGGTCCACACATTCACATCTCAATACTGCCTTCAGCAGGAAACCCAACACGACAGTCAGTTTGGGCAGTCAGTGCTGCAGAATCTGTTCGGGGTTTAGAATCCAACTCCACCCCCCTAGACCCATTTTTGTTCTGTTCCAGGCTGCACTCTCAGTTAGTTGTTTATGGTTTCAGGTCAATCTATGTTATGTCCTCGCCGTTGCGAGGCCCAATTGACCTATGTTCATTGTTTTGAGTGAGCCTGGTTGATAGGGATACCCCACATATGAGAACAAGCAGCCTGCTTGTCCTTGGAGAAAGTGAAGATACTTACCTGTAGCAGGTATTCTCCGAGGACAGCAGGCTGATTGTTTTCACAAACTCGCCCACCTCCCCTTTGGAGTTGCTGTTTGTTTCTATGCTTTTTGATTTAACTGAAGAGGCACGCTCACGAGATGGGTGGGAAGTCGTCCGCGCATGTGCGGTGCGCGCTGATCGTGCGCCAGAAGACTCTGGCAAAACTTTTCCTTTTTGCGTGCAAAACATTTGCTGCTTCCTGGGCCGACGTGTACGTCAACCCCCATGTGAGAACAATCAGCCTGCTGTCCTCGGAGAATACCTGCTACAGGTAAGTATCTTCGCTTTTCCTGCAGGCCATTTTTCTACCTAGATCAGTGATAGCAAATTTCAGTCCTCCAAGTGTCACATACAGGTCTGCACAGAAACAGAGATTTGACCAAAATCCTGCTTTATTTGTATTGTCTGTCCTGAAACCCAGACCTTGTTCGCTGTTGGCCATCAATGAACTAGATGGGAGACTGAAGCAGGCTTTACTATTCGGCTGTGATCCCATTTCTATATATGCAAGGTGAAGCATGCTGAGCATGTGTAACTTGCAACAGTGGGACGTGCTCAGTTTCAGTGGTATTTTAGAAAAGGATCTGCTAATGTAGAGCTCTTTCTAAAATATATGCAGGAGTGCATGCACATTTGCCAGTATGTGCAATAGGAGCAGCCATTTTACAAATACATATGTTGAAAAAAATGAATGGCATGGACCCAGCTCTCATGTGGAGGTATTGGCACTTACACATGAAGTGGTGAGTTTGCAACTTCCATGTGTAGTTGCCTTATTTTACAAACCTAAATTTGCAAGTGCCGCCAATTAAGTAGTAAAGTTGAAATTTTTATGTGGTTTCATTTCAAAGATGAACAAAAACTTACTGTCCAGGACCTATATGAGTATTTGGCTAGATCCTGGCCACCCTCACCCCCCTCCCAAGATTCTGATCTCCCTCCCATCTCTCTGAACATCACAAAAGCCTCTTCTGATTCCCCCTCCCACCACGAAATATCAGAAAAACCCGTTCCAATCTCCCCTCCCTCCTTCACTCTACACATCATAAAAGCCCCTTCTGAGTTCCATCCCTCCCCCAGGAACTTTTGTGGCCTACCTGCCCACTCCCTGGTGCTCGTGGGGGAGGGCAGGTGCAATGCCCTCTTGCTCCTGCTCATCACAGCTGCATCTTCAAAATAGCTGCCATGGCCTCTAGCGGCAGCCTCGCAGTACTTCTGTAGTTCATAACTAAACTGACTGAGGTCTGGGACTCTTATCTTGCAGGCTGAAATTTCTACTACAGTACCTGTCTATTCGTACTTCTTAAATAACAAGCAGATCTTGGTACCGTTCTGGATTGGGTCTCTTGAAGCACCAGGTCCAATGCATTGAGAGAACCTGGAGAAAGCAACGGACCCCTGAATCTCTTTTAAGATATAAAACTTCATATAGACATGATCACCAGGAAATCATGCATTCCCAAAAATCCTATTATACTGTTATGATGAACAATTCTATTAATAGACCTAAAAGACTCTCTTTGTTCCTCTCAGATTAGACCCTGAGCTCAGGACCTTGCCAGATTCTTCACAACTAAGATAATAACTTTTCAACAGGCATTACCATCCATACAGGCTGCCCCACTAGCCATCACTTCAATAAGTCTCTCCTTACAGGATCTCACTTTCAGAATTACTGACTTATCTCACTCTCAGTCTCTCATCGTTGGCCCTCTTTCAATCTAGCTACTACTATTCCTTTTACAGGGCTAGTAGCATCCACTCGGACTACTACTTGCCCACTAGAACCAATTCTCTCATCCTGGTTTAAAATTGTTCAACATGGACTATCTCGCTGGCAAAACTTATTATCAACACTAGCCTTTCACATGGAGAGGTTCTTACATGATGGAAGCATGCATTAGTACATCCTATACTTAAGAAAAATAATACTGATCCCTTAGAAGTCACTAACTAATTGCCACCCTATATCCAACCTTTGCTATATTTTTAAACTACTAGTTAAAAAAAAAGTAGTGTTCCAACAATGCCTACAATATGTAGAGACAACCCATGTTTTAAAACAAATAGGAGGAAATATTTTTTCACTCAAAGAATAGCTAAGCTCGTCTGGAATTCGCTGCCGGAGGATGTGGTAACAGTGGTCAGCATATCTGGGTTTAAAAAAAAGTTTGGGCAAGTTCCTGGAGGAAAAGTCCACAGTCTGTCATTGAAATGGACATGGGGGGAAGTCACTGCTTGCCCCGGGATTAGTAGCATGGAATGTTGCTACTACTTGGGTTTCTGCCAACTACTTGTGACCTGGATTGGCCACTGTTGGAAGCAAGATACTGGGCTAAATGGTCTGACCCATTATGGCTATTCTTATGTCTGTTGTCAATTTGGGTTTTGCCCGGGTCATAGCACAGAAACTCTAATAGCAGCTTTCTTGAGTGATTTACACTCAGCACATGACAATGAGAAAATAGCACTAGTAATATCTTTCAGTCTAACAGCTACATTTGATTTGGTGGACCTCTAAAAACTACTGTCACACCTTAGTGACATTGCCATCACAGGTATAGTATATCAGTAGCTCTCATTTCCACTGGAAGAGTTTTTTCTCTTTTAAATTAGTTTAGGACCTTGATAGACAACCATTCATTTGCGAGAGTAACTAACAAAGTATAAATGTAACACCCATCTGTAATACTTTAGGCTTACAGTAAGTAGCCAAATTGAATGTCTCTTTTTCTGAATATTATGAGCCACACCAAAAATGAATCTTAAAGTTAGAAACATCTCTGTTGCTCTGTTTTATCTAATGCTAACTGTACTATCAAAGTTGAAGATATTACTGTATCCTCCCTGCTAATTTTTATGTAGGGGCCAATTTAGGTCTAAAAGGGCTGAAGGAAGACTGACAAATCTTCTCATGTAGGGCCATGACACTGACAATACGTGTCAACATCCATCCCCACCAGAACACCTGGCCTCGGGCACACATGCAGAACACAGATAGCAGATATCCTGCATTTGAAGAGAGGCTAAGTGACCATAACCTAAAAGTAGGCAAAAATTAAACTGAAATCCTAAAATTCCAAATTCTGCATACAGTGCAACACCAGAGAAACAGGAAGAGATGCATTTTCTCCTTACAGAGCAAAATATAAAGACAGCAGGTATTCTGAAAACGGACATATTTCAATTCCTAAACTGAAAATAAAATCATTTTTCCTATCTTTGGTGATTTTATTTTTCTAATCATCTTGTTCCCAGTCTCTGGTTCTTCTTCCCACTCTGACTGCTCCAAATGCTTCCAAAACTTCTTATTTATTTATTGCATTTGTATCCCACATTTTCCCACCTCTTTGCAGGCTCAATGTGGCTTACAATATATCATGAATAGTGGAATAGATTAGAAAATAGTCATTTAGTGTTACAGAAGGATCTTGGTAGCATTATAGTGATAAAACATGATAGTTATATAACAAGCAGATATTATAAGACAATTCTGAATGTATGTGGAGGAGCTGTGTGTATTTATGTTCTCCTTTTTCACTTCTTGACCTACATCCAACTTTGCCGCTGATTTTCATTCAGCTTTTTTTCCTTTTTACTACCGCCTCAAATCTATTGAGTTTGCCATCTCTTTTCTTCCCCTCCACCTGTGTGTAGCATCTTTTCCTTTCTTCTCTTTCCCTCTTCTCCATCCAAGCGTATCTTCTTCCTCTCTCTTCCTTCCCCTCTCCTCCATTCATATGTATTTTCTCCCTTTTCCCTTCCCCTCCATCCACATACAGCATTTCTTCTCTCCCTTTCTCTTCCCTTCTCATCTACTCTATCCATGTACAGCATTTCCTCCCTCTCTGTTTTCTTCTCCTCCCTTACATTTATGTGCAGTCCCTCCTCCCTCTTTAGCTCAATCCATGTGCAGTCCCTCCTCCTCTTCACCTCTATGTGCAGCATTTCCTCCCTCTTTTCCTCTATGTGCAGTATCTCCCTTCTTTCTTCCCTTTCCCTCCTCTCCATCCATGCGCAGTACCTCCTCCTCTTCTCTTCACCTAAATCTATGTGCAGTATCTCTTCCCTTCTACTTCATCCAGTGCAGGATTTCCCCCTTTCTTCCCTTCCCTCCATTCATGTTCAGCATCTTACCACTATCTTTCTTCCATCCCCTATTTCTATGTCTCCCCTCTCCCCCCCAGTCCAGAATTGCTCACTTTCTCGCTTCCTCTGCAGGTCTGGAATCTCCTCTCCCTTCCTCTGTTGACATCCAACCTCTTGTGTGACTTCACTGGCAGCGATTAAGCCAGGCTAGCTGTCCATCCTTGGGGACCATCCTTCTGCTGCATCCTACCTACACAGCAACAGGAAGTTCTGGCAGAAGAAAGGCCCCTGAGGTTGGCTGGACAGCCTGGTTTAATTGCTCTTGGTAAAGATACATAAGTGGTTGGATGCCTGTCTGAGGGGGCGGGTGAAGGGAGGTTGGGAGAGATGCTGGATTCAGAGGAGAGAAGAAAAGGAAGGGAAGCGAGAGAGAGGCTTAGCATAAATAATAAGAATTGCCAGCGTCAAAATAGCCAAACAAACCCAAAACAGAAAGCCCGACCGAACCCATAATTTTTGGTTTCTGCTGAAATGGAATCTGTGACCAAAATGGCTACTCATTTTTGGTAGAAACCAAAATCATAAATGAAAATTCCCCCATCACACTCCACCAGAAAAGCCCATCCCCCGGCAGTGGTGGTCTCCCTGTCTGTGCTGGTTCCAACCACAAAATGGTTGCCGGGACCTTCTGCGACAGTCTCTGCACCCATTTCCATTGGAGCAGTGGCATGGGGAAGGAACAAATTAGGGTTTGTTCCTACCCCTGAAGAGACCACTCAATCACCAGGGCTTCCTAAAGTAGGCCCAGGGAGGGCCTACTGGTATCAGTGTCTTATTACTAGGGCTGCATTTTAATTGCAGAGTTAACCGATTAAAATGCAGCTCTGGTAATAAGACTTTCTCTCCCAATACTGATAAACACTGAACGTATTGGGAGAGAGTGTTGGACATTAATAGATAAAAAAAAAAAAAAAAAGCATTTATGTAGTTGACACCCATTGGCTTTTGAATATCAGGCCCTTGGTTTTTAGTATCTGGATATTAAGGTCATTTATCTTATACTGATTCAGTTTTTCTTAATTTAGATGTTTGTTCATAGATATTTTATATTTGTTTATTGATTATGTTATATGCTGTATTAATCAAGTTTCTTGAAAAGGTGGATTATACAAAAGAAATAAAATGCATTATTTTATGCTTCTTTATTAGTAGCAGTCACAGTAGCTTAATCAGTGATAAGTCAAGGACTCTAAGGAAAGAGAAAGGGGATGGGATAATATATTGCCTTTCTGTGGTTACAATTAATGCTGTTTACATATTATATAAAAGAACTTATTTTGTACCTGGGGCAATGGAGGGTTAAGTGATGGATGCAAAACTCTTCTACATTACTACACAAAATTATGGGCCTCTATTATCAAGCCTTGCGGCAATGCTAAGGGAGCCCATTCAAAGTGAATGGGCTTTGTTGGCATTACCACACCGGAAGTTGCTAGCGTGGCTTGATAAGAGACCCTTAGTTTGATAACTGACTCATGAAACATATTTCATGAAGGTGTTATGTACAGCTGACTGCATGCTCATTCTTTAAAGGCCTGTACTAAGATACAGGTAGGCAACAGAGGGATGTATGAATGTCAATATATCCCTGGTGGGCTGCAACATTACATAATGTCAGAATCAGAAATGGACAGAGCTCTATAGAACTTCTGTGATAACAATTTTACTTATTTATTTATTTAACTAAACGTGATGAAACAAACTGCTCAGTGGTTATTCTGAAAATAAAGTAGTTACAATTGCCAAAACTCTGGTTAATGATGTTTTCTGTGTATACTTCCCAAGGTCTCACAAGATGCATAAAATTCAATATTAGGTCATATGTTGCCCATCCCTGTAGGCTTTTTCCAGCACTGGCTAAGGCAGTAGGATCTTGTTAGGTGTACACGCTCTTTTTTCAAAACTGGAAACAGACGATGAGGATTTGCTGGAAGTGTAGGTTTTGGCAGTTTCTTTTCCTAGTGTTTGAGCAGTGGGGCTGGTGTTCCTTCCTCAGCTGACATATTATTAAGTTTGATGGCATCAAATTAGCTAGGCAACCTATAATATGTATTCAAGCAGTACAGCACTGAAGACATGTTCCTCATATATGCTCTACTAATAATTTTTGTGATCACTGTCACATGTTTCCCTTTGGCAAATAAGAACGTGAAAATATAAGCATTGCCATATTGGGACAGACGGAAGGTCCATCAAGCCCAAATGATGGCTTAAAGGCTTTTCTTTTAGAAAATTATCCAAACTTTTTTTTTCCAAATTTTATTTGTAAATTTTCAAAAACTTACAACACCACATGAAAATGAAAAGCGTTAAGCAACCATGATATAGAGTGTGGTTGAGGGAACATAATAAACAAACATATGAGCTAACAAAACAGAATAAATAGTTCAGCAATCTAAGTGCTGTAGATCGATTATACAATTCAGTTGTTGAAGTGGTAAACAATTGTTGAGGTATGTGAAAATTAGGGAACAGTGGATATAATGTTAGAGAAAAAAAACATTATATCCAGGCAGCCTCACATTTTCAGTGCTGAGGAGAGATGGTTATTATTATTAGGATTTATTTACCGCCTTTTTGAATGGTTGTCCAGAAGAGACCATGATGTGCAGAAAGGCTAAGAAGCCCCTCTAAAAAGTTTCTTTTGGGAAACTATTCAAACCTATTTTAAACTCTGTTAAGCTGCTTTTACCACATTCTCTGGCAATGAATTCCAGAGTTTAATTACATGTTGAGTGAAGAAATATTTTCCTAGTTTGTTTAAAATTTACTACTTAGTAGCTTCGTTGCGTGCCCCCTAATCCTAGTATTTTTGGAAACAGTAAACAAGAGGTTCACCTCTATCCATTCACTCCACTTAGTATTTTACAGACCTCTATCATATCTCCCCTCAGCTGTCTCTTCTCTGAGGAGCCCTAGTCGCTTTAGCCTTTCCTCATTCCATCCCCTTTATCTTTTTTGAGATGCGGCAACAAGAACTGCACACAGTATTTGAGCTGCAGTTGCACCACTGAGTGATACAAAGACATTATAACATTCTCATTTTTGTTTTCCATTCCTTTCCTAATAATTCCTAAATAGTGGCTGATTCCACCCACTTAGGGCTATGGATTATGGAATCTGAGGCCTGTCTAAACATTTTAATAAATGAAGCTAGCTTGTAAATGTCAGACAGGACAGGCACTGGTGTGGTGCTACACTCACTCCTTCATGCCACTGTGTGTGGCATACTACTGAATACACTTATTCTTTTACACTACATAGCATAAAGCATCAGGATAGATTGTCAAAAGACACAGCCACTGAACAACAGAACACATCTGCATCTTAATGACTATGTAGTAGGAGCAACTTTATTTAATGTACATATTCAGCCAAATATACACTTTTAAAAATAAACTTTCATAAAGAAACGAGAGCAAATGGACTATACCAGCTTCAGACACTGAGTGTTAAAGCTATCACCTTCTTTGACAGCAACTGCCTCTAGCAGGGCCTGTTTCTTCTGCATACTGCGAGAGGATTCCAGCTCATACATGGTGGTCAGATTGAAAAGGACACTTTCATGGAGGTAGTGCTTGGGGTCCTGCTGAACTAGTCCTTCTAACTGTCGCAGGGAATCCTTGAGTTTGCCCAGGTAAAGCAGGCAAACAGCAGCATTGTTATTAGCCTAGAAGAAAGCAAACAATTGTGTATTAAAGCAAAGCACCTACCAACAAAATGCTGAAATATAACAGTTCATTCTCTGATCTACAGAATTCTTTAAAACTTAAAAAGAATTTGAACACTGTTCCCTCTAAGTTGAGCAGGAGTCTTCCACTTACAGAACTGCCAGTGGGTGGTGCTGTTTCACTATCACCTTTTCAATAGTGAGGGCCAGGCAAGCTCTGCTGGACTCCAGGAAACCTGCCCGTCTCTAGTCACTGAAAACATAATATTGAAACACCACCACCCACTGGCAACAATGCAGTTTGAGGACTCCTACTCAGCTAATAGGAAACAGTGCGTTTGAAATGTTGGAACTTAAATGAAGTAACTAAGAACTCAGGGGTCCTTTTACTAAGGTGCGCTGAAATATGGCCTGTGCTAGTGTAGGCGCGTGTTTTGGATGTTCACAAATCCATTTTCAGCGCGGCTGTAAAAAGGCCTTTTGGGGGGGGGGGCGCGCGCAAAAATGGACGTGCAAGAAAATGAAAATTGGCACGCGTCCATTTTGGGCCTGAGACCTTACCGCCATCCATTCACTTAGTGGTAAGGTCTCATGCGTTAACTGGGCGATGATCGTCAGTATTTGTACAATGTCGATTACAACCCGGTTAGTGCCGCATGCTGCAAAAAATAAAATCTATTTTGTAAAAAATGAAATTACCGCCCAGGCCATGTGGTAGCCAGGCAGTAGTTCCAAACTGGCACGCATTGGGCATGCGGAGGTGCCTACGCGGTTTAGTAATAGGGCTCCTCATTGTCCACAGCACAGCACTCCCTTGCTATGTTTTCTGTCTAATAAGTCTTTTTGGAGAAACCTTCAAACTTAAGTTTTGAGCCTCATCTCTTTTCTCTTCCATCCTCTCTTGTACAGGCCATGCACCGCAGCACACCTGGCAGGTATTAAAGGCACCTCAAGTGTTGCTCTTTCAAAGGAATAAATATAGAGTAAGGCACAGTGGGTCACAGTTACTGGGTTTTCTAAGCACTAATACAGTCAACGTGTGTTATTAGTAGCTAGCTAGGTCCCACCGCTTAAAATGGGACTTGCAGTAAAATAATGCATGTTAATCAGTAATGTACCTTAGTAACTATGACACAGTACCTTGCAATTTGACCCGGACTACATTTTCCTGTGAAAGCACATCTTCACAATGTTTTCGATACAGTGTACCAGAAAGGTAAAGAGAGCAGAGTGCTCACATAATACAATGAAGGACATTCTAACACTTGGGTATGGAGATTTCTCAGTGAACAGATTTGACAGTTCAGTTTGGAACTAAATATTAAGATTTCATGGTGTGTTTCGGGAAGAGCACCTATTTCTGAGGATGCATCCAGCACAGTGGAAGTTGGAAAGCACTGAATGGATGTTGCTGAAATTTGCCACAGGAAACTGGAAGGAGAAGTTGTCACTGAATTGTAATCAGTGCAAAATTATAATAACCTGACAACTTTTACTGTCGATACCCGTTGCTGGCCTTCACGTGGGCAGTGGAAAGGAAACAAACCTTTATGCTTGTAGCGTGCACTTTCTAATTTGTTTGTTTTAATCCGATGGTTCCCAAACTGTGTGTTGGGACCCCAAATGGTATCATATCATCAATAGATAGAGTTACAGGGCTGCACCCCTTCTCTCTGGACTTGCCCTGGCAGTCAGCATGTGAACTGTGAGTCAGAGACTGTTCACAGACTCTGCCCTCTTCTCCCATGTGGGCTTCCTGTTAGACTGGATAATTCCTGCAGAGTACTGGGATCTGTGAACACACTCTGCTGATTGCTCTATTGCTGCCATCCTGTGTTGGATAAACGGGAAAGAAGAGGTGGTCAAGAGAAGGAAGAAGAGTGAAAGTCGGCTACTGGTCTCATCATCATGTAGAGTTACATGAATTTTGAAGTATTAAAATGGATAAAGATTTTGGGCAGCACTGTTTTAATCTATCCTTCCTAGGGGAATGTCTTGCACCCATGGGAGCCAACTCTTCAAAATTATTGGGGGTGCTAAGACCAGTGGAAATAACTTCTCCCTGGACATATACAAGGAATTTTCTCAATATTGGGGGTGCTGAAGCACCCACAGCACCGGCTCCTATGCTTGCACCGGTACGATTTGTAAGTACATCAAGGTACTGCTGTGCTGTTCCTTATGACTATCGCATGCATGCAGGCATCGTGAGACACAGTCCAAATATCAGAAAAAGCATACTCAGGAAAGACTAAAAAGAAGATAAATAGGAAAGTGGCAAGCAACCCACACATTTTAAAACAGAATTTACTATGGAGTCAATCAGCATTCTTTTAAAACACATACTATGTAGAACAGGAGTCTTACCACAGCATTAGTTGGGTCCAGCATAAGAATTTCTGTGTAGAATTTGTGAGCCTCTGCAAAGTTGTTCTGTCCAAGACAGAGAAATGCCCTGGAACATAAATGCATTATTCACTATATTGTTACACATGTATTTATAAATGGTGCATTTAAACTCCTGATTCTAAATCACTTCAATCAGATTACAAATACAATTCATAGATATAAATAAATAAATATGGAGTCTTGGAACAACATATCCAAGCAACTGTACTCAGCTGAGGGATCCTGGACTCATAATAGAAGTTTTTATTCTATGGCAACCTGCAATAAGATGACTATGGCATACATGGACTTTTATGGTCAATATGGAAGGGTGTAAAGTATTATCAAGCTTTTGAAAAGGAGTTAATACCACTTTTGCAAAGAGTGCACTAGAGATTCTTTCAGAAACATACCAAGCCCCTAAGGATTCTTCACGTATGGGTAATTACAGGCCAATCTCCTTAATAAATGTGGATAGTAAGATTTATGCTAAAGTACTGGTCATTAGATTGTCAAGAGTAATGAATGTGTTGATTCATCAGGATCAGAATGGTTTCATGAAGGGAAGGTCGACTTCAGATAACTGAACTCTTAGATATTGTGTCATCTCATTTCTATGTCAGGTCATACTGCTCAACCTTTAGTCGTGGTGTCCTTGAATGCTGAGAAGGCGTTTGACAGGGTTGAATGGAACTATTTGTTTAAGGTTAAGGAATGCTTTGGTTTTGGGTTACTGTTTGTATCAAGAGTTGGCTTGTTATGTTCACAGCTGAAGGCAAGTGTATATGTCAATGGGTTGCTGTCAGAGGCCTTCTCTGTATCTGTGGCTATGCTGCAAGGCTACCCCCTTTCACCTCTTTTATTTATTTTGTTTATGGAACCTTTAGTGTTAGTCAACAGACAATCAGCGGGTGTAGAAGGATACTGTTTGTTAGGGCTGGAATTTAAATTATCGTTATATGCTGATGATTTGTTGGTATATCTTATGGTTGCATTTATCCCCTCCTTGTTAACAATTATAGATCAGTTTGGCAAATTTTGGGGTTATAGGCTGAATTGGGATAAAACAGTGTTTCCCTTTATTAATCTTGGTTTCTAAAAATTGATATTGTGCAGTATCCATTCTGATGGAAACCATTTTATCTTAAATATCTAGGAATCTGGCATGGAAACACCTTGGAGGATACTGTTGACAAAAATATTAGTTTTGATGACATCACTGAAAAGATTGGTGGAAGCATGGTCACTATTGTATCTGTCCTTGTGAGGTAGAATGGAGACTATCAAGATGGTGTTAATGCCAAAAATTAATTATATTTTAAGTATGTTACCGTTACTTTTTCCGGCAACTTTCTGTATGACTTTGGAAAGTATTATTTCTAAATTTCTCTGGCTAAATCATCTTCAAAGGGATTGCATTGTGGAAATTGCAGTAAGTTAGGGAATTGGGGGGGGGGGTTCAGTTTACCAAATTTTGAACATTATCATTATGCCTACAAGCTGCAGCAGGGTAGCTACTGGTTTCTAGTGCACTGCTTGCAGAATAAACCAATTTGGCTAGTTGTAGAGGAGTCTACGGTATCACCCACTCACTTATCCTATCTGGCGGGGATGAACACCTGTTCCAAAGGAAAGCGATTCCCTGTTATGATGGCTACTATGGCTGCTTTCCAGAGGCTTGAGGAGCTGTGGCGGGAAAATACTGATGGGAATAATATGTTATTTGGAATAATCCAAGGACACAAATAGCAGGTAAGCCAGTTCATTGGCCAGTTTGGCAGAGACAGCAGATATGGCTCTTGGGGCAGCTGTTAAATGATGGGAATTTAAAAACATTTCAAATGCTGCAGGAGGAGTTTGGTATCCCTTTTCAGGAACCTGCTCATTTACATGGCTCCCTTGCGGAACAGCGCTCCCGTACACCATTTTGACAACCATTCAAGAGTGCTGTTCTACAAGGAAGCCACGTAAATGAGCAGGTTACTAAAGGACGAGATTTTTCTTTGAAACAGGGCTCTGTCAGACCAGTTGGCATCTCTTGTAAAGGAAACTTGGGAAGACACTTCAAGATAAGTGCACCCTAGCTGATTACGTTCTGGCTCCCATAATTAATAAACTGTGAATTGGAGGGTTGCTTGCATTTTGTAGGAGGACTGAGCTATGTTTATAGCTTTTAGTAATTGTGTTATTGCGTGTGTTTGAAAAAAAAAAAAACTATAATTTTTCCATATAATTTAATTGAGTGTCCCCTTTTCGAAAGATTGAAAAATCGATTCACTTTTACCTGTTCTACACCATTCAGGATTTTATAGACCCCAATCATATCCTCCTTCAGCCGTCTCTTTTCCAAGCTGAAAAGCCCTAACCTCTATAGCCTTTCTTCATATGGGAGGAGTTCCATCCCCTTTATCATTTTGGTCAGTCTTCTTTGAACCTTTTCTAATTCCGTTATATCTTTTTTGAGATATGGGACCAGAATTGAACGCAATACTCTTGAAGTGATACGGAGGCATTATAATATTCTTGGTCTTATTTTGCATCCCTTTCCTAATAATTTCTAGCATCATTTGCTTTTTCGGTTGCCGCTGCACACTGGGCAGAAGATTTCAGTGTATTGTCTATAGCCCTTGGAGAGAGAGTTTGAGTACATTTGCTCCATGCAGCGATAGAAGGGGAAGGCGGGAGAGAATGCGAGATGTGAGGGGACTGAGCAATGAGCATGAGCATGAAAAATGAAAGAGGAGCTCTTGTGTGGACATTAGGGAGCATTCAAAGTTTTCAACTGTCTGCTTTTCATTCACCTTCTACCCAGCATTAATACTGGGACACAGGGATCATGTCTGGGAGATGCAGAGAGCAGCCATCTGACTGATTTTGGGTGGGCCTATAGTAAAAATGGGTGAGCATGAAATGTCCTCTCTGCTGTCTTCTTTCTACCCCTCCCCTGTCTCTCCCAGTGCTCCCCACTCAAATTAAAAAAATATATAAATACCTCGGGGATTCTCAAGCCTCGCCAGCTGAAGAGCTCCCCTGAAGGCAACCACAACAATGCTGCCCAGTTTTTAGGCACATGTGCAGGTGCTATTATTGCTACTGCCTGCTGAGCTGGACAGTATTGTTCTGAGCACCTTCTGATAGGTCTTCAGCTGGCAGAGCTTGGGAATCTCCAATAGCTACTACACAGGTGAATTACTGCTGGGTGGCCCTGAGCCCAAAGTTGGTGGGCCCCTGCCCACCCATGGCATGTAACTGGCAGAGAGTGCATGACCAGAATGCCACCGCCATCCTGCTGCAGTAGCTCCTCCTTCCCTTTTTTCTTCTTCCATCCTATGCTACCACTGTCCCTCCCCCCAGAGGGACAGAACTGGCCCCATTTCCCTTCATGAATCTCTCTGCTGCTGCCCACTAGAAATCCTATCCTCTGGCATGAAAAACTAGACCACATTTTCATGGACTCTGGGACTCACAACCATATTACTCCTAACTGATTATAGCCCTGTCAGATCAAAAGAGTTACTGTATCTGCCTCCCATGTCAAGAAATGAAATGTGCACTGGGGTTGATGTTAAAACAGAGGAAAATATATTGATTGGTGGTTCAAAATTATTAAGAATTTTCATGAACTGGTGGGTTGCTCTGGGTACTGGTCATATCTCAAAAACTCAGATTTGATGGTTATACAGAGAGCTAGGCCTGAACACATGGAAATGCTTTTATGAAGGACTAGGCTACATTGAAGTAAGTTGCTTGCTTTTTTACTTCTTGTCTTTAGAATAATAGGGTGAATTTATATACACTTTCCATTTTATATTTCAGTTTCCTCAAGGTAAACATTTCAAGCCACTGAAAGGCTTTATTTACCACATTACCTGTATTGTTGCTGTGACAATATTCTTTCTAGTTAGCCTGGGTTTGAACTCACTTCTGCTACTGTAAATGGCTGTTTAAGTACTTCTGAGACCTTACTCTATGAATGTGACACATGCTTATAAGCATGTGGTAACAAAATATATAGCATTTGCTTCTATAATGATGAAAACTGTAATAAGGGAGCTTTTGAAATATTATGAGACACACACAACCGGTAATCTGTGATCCTTTTTGTCCCTGGGCCTAATGGATCAGTTTCCAAATCTTCTGATTATTCATTCAAGGATAAAATTTCTCAAATAACTATGGGCTCCTTCTACAATGCGGGCGCTACCGATTAGCGTGCGCTGAATGGGAAGCCCACGGGAACTGAATGGGCTTCTTCACATTCAGAATGCTGCTAATTGATAGAGCCATTTGGTAAAAGGAGCCATATGTCTCTTTGTGTATTTCCTGAATGACAAGCAATCACTTTACAGATGATATGCTCCTGTTCATATGCTGCTCTCATGGTTAGTTTCCTCGTCCTTTGTATCTTTTAGTTGGTATGATTGCTTTTATTTTAATGGCATTCCTTTCCTTATTTCTTATGATATTGTAGATGTAAACTGCATTGACCTGCCAGCCAGATGTGGTATATCAAATGTCCATAATAAACATGTACCTCAACATGGAAGGCATTCCACAATGTTGGAGCAACTTAAAAGCTTGTTGAAAGTGATGAAATTAAGTTGTTGTTTTTTTTTTTTTTTAAGAAAATGTTGATAACAACAGGATAAAATTTAAGGTGAAAGTTCTTAAACCAAACCTCAGAAAAAGTTTCACTGAGATCCAAAGTGACATACCTGTTCATTAAAACTGTAATTTTATGCTGGTGCCCATCAAGATTCTGTGTTACCTTCTCCACATCTTGAAAATATTTCTCAGCAGTTTTTATGTCTCCAATCTAGATGACAAATTCAAAAGCAGATAAATATGGCTTTGTTCTAAACGAATGCTGGATTTGTTCAACAAACACACGTTGGATATCAAATACTCTTCTAAGATACCCGTGAAATCCAGCTGAACAACAGAAGTCAACGTGTTGGTTAATGAACCTCAGTAGTAAGGTTCTGTGCCGTTGTACACTTTTGCACAGTGTCTTACACACTCAGATCGTCACTGGTTCAGTAGCTGCCACCTTCCTATATAGTTTTTTAATTGTTCAATAAACGTTTTTAGAAATAAATTTAGTAGACTGCCTTATACTGTTCTATGTTACTTAATACTCACCTTCAGGATTTAACACTTAATCTAGTTGGCTTAGGGGCACTCTTCTCCAACACAGCACGTGTTTCGCTGGAATGCTTTTTTAAGGATCGACCACATTTGGCAAATGTCGTCAGGATGAGTGGCAGCTGATATTAGGGGCCATCCTTGAAAAAGCATTCCAGCGAAACACGTGCCATGTCGGAGAAGTGTGCCCCTAAGCTGACTAGATCAAGTGTTATATCCATTAGTTTGAAAGGCCAAAATCTTTGGAGGTCATTCAGGCACGTTGGGAGGGGGAATTGGGATTGACAATGATTGGCTGGGATTTAATGTTAAATATATGGAGTATCCCCTCTCTTATTGCCTATGCCTGGTTTTGGGAATGCTCTTCTAGAGTCTTGCTTAGGTATATGGTACACAAACGCAAATGTACAAAGCAGGTCAACTCACCACATCCACCTGCCTGAAATGCTTCAGAGAACGGAATACTTTTGCGCTTTCCCTGTGGCACTGTATTAAGGTGCAATTCTGGTCGCAACTGAAGCAATATATTGAGCTCTCATTAGGTATTTCTGGTATAGGCTCTGTGGATCAACTCTTATTAGACAAGTGAGGGGCCTTTCGTGGCCAGAGGAAATACTATTATTGAGGAAAATGGCCTTAGTGACAAGGAACTGTATTATGCAACACTGGTTGTCATAGGAAGCTCCAACCTACTGGCACTGGAGGAAAGGCTTTTCATCTTTTGGCTCAATGGGAGGAATGGGATGCCCATGGGTCCCCCAAAAAGAAGCAATTGTATTTACAGGTTTGAGAAATTTTTTTGCTAACCTTGCATCCAAATATTCTGATAATAAATACCCTGTAAATCTTAATATTGGGAGGGGTAGATTCTAGGGGGTGGTTTGGGTTTAGGGGCAGGTTAGGCAGTTGACTGTAGATTGTGAGGACGCACATGTCCTCTGCAAAGTTACATTTATTTGTCTCAGGCATCTCATATTCCTTTTTTGTTAGAGCCATTTTTTTAGGGGGGGGGGGGAACTAAGAAACCAAGCTCCTCCTCCTCAAACGCGCTGTGTCTGTAACTGTGGGTTGGGGGAAGTAAGGGGCTGCAGGGTGTTTAGGGGGGGAATGTGGGTGGAATCATTGTTACATATGGCATGTTTATATTGAAGTCCCTGAGTCTGTTTATTGCTACTTATCATAGCTATAATACTTTACTATAGCTTGATTGAAGGGTTGGGGGGGGGAAGGGAAAGGGCTAGAAATTTATAGTTTAAACTCATGGAACTACACATGTTTCTGCTTGAACTGCTGTATTTTTTATTCATTTGCTCAATAAAAAATTGTCTAAACTAAAAAATATCTACATCTGATTTTATAAAAGCAGAATTTGAAGGGTCATTTTCATATGCCATATGGGACAGTTTGCCATGGTCTCTTATCAATATGATCATTTTAAACTGAAAAAGGAATCTGGCAATACTCAAATGTTCAGTCCATTAGCCTTTGCCACCACAGTGAAAAACATCAATCCCTAGGCAGTTTAGTCTGATGTGTTTTGCCCTTTCAGGCATAAAAGCCACAGTTTAATTTCTTTGTTTTTCATGTTCACTCTTGTGAATGACACATTCAAAATATTCATTTAATTTGCAGGAGGAATGTGTTTTGGATAAATCGATGAAACCTGAAATCTAATAACACTAAAAATCCAGTGAGTCTGAAGAGACAAACAAATGCGAAGCGACCACCTCTGCAGTTACTTTTACGGGAACAATGCAGGCTTGGTTGGATACTTCATCAAACATTCTACAACATCTGATTTTTAATTTTGGACCATGTTCACGCATCTGAAAAACTGTCTGCATATAAATAACAGTTTGTTGTTTATATGGCTGCTGTTTTAAATGTCTATCTGCAAAAGCTTGCAGTGTTTTCAGTGTGTGAATCTTTTCTTGATCTCTGCTGCTGCTTTGGTCTGATTTTTGATGACTCAAGCATGATCTGACTACATGAGATGCTCTGTTGGAAGAGGTCCTATGGCGAACACCTGCGTCCTATGGTTAGCAGAGAAACAAAGGCATCCCTGCAGAAAGTTAAAAAATTCTGTTGCAAACTTGTGTATTAGATTATGTTGATTTGTTTTGGATAATATAAATACAGAGGGTAAGTTTCAGCAGCTGTGGTCACCATATTAATTTAAATGCCCGCAGTGGCATTTAAATTAGTACATATATTCAGCAGCACTGATGATTACCACTGCCAAATATTTACAGGGCAATTCTATAACTGGATGTGTGCAGTTATGCATGCCTTGCATGCGTAAGTGGCACCTTAACTGGCATGCGTGTACTACATGCTATAAGGTAGTGCATAAGTGGTATAGCACATAACTGAAAGGAGGGCGTATACATGCGTGTGTCAAGTGCTGCATGCACCTTATAGTATATTATCAGTTACATAGTAACATAGTAAATGACGGCAGATAAAGACCTGTACGGTCCATCCAGTCTGCCCAACAAGATAAACTCATTTTACATGGTATGTGATACTTTACAGTGGTGGAAATAAGTATTTGATCCCTTGCTGATTTTGTAAGTTTGCCCACTGACAAAGACATAAGCAGCCCATAATTGAAGGGTAGGTTATTGGTAACAGTGAGAGATAGCACATCACAAATTAAATCTGGAAAATCACATTGTGGAAAGTATATGAATTTATTTGCATTCTGCAGAGGGAAATAAGTATTTGATCCCCCACCAACCAGTAAGAGATCTGGCCCCTACAGACCAGGTAGATGCTCCAAATCAACTCGTTACCTGCATGACAGACAGCTGTCGGCAATGGTCACCTGTATGAAAGACACCTGTCCACAGACTCAGTGAATCAGTCAGACTCTAACCTCTACAAAATGGCCAAGAGCAAGGAGCTGTCTAAGGATGTCAGGGACAAGATCATACACCTGCACAAGGCTGGAATGGGCTACAAAACCATCAGTAAGACGCTGGGCGAGAAGGAGACAACTGTTGGTGCCATAGTAAGAAAATGGAAGAAGTACAAAATGACTGTCAATCGACAAAGATCTGGGGCTCCACGCAAAATCTCACCTCGTGGGGTATCCTTGATCATGAGGAAGGTTAGAAATCAGCCTACAACTACAAGGGGGGAACTTGTCAATGATCTCAAGGCAGCTGGGACCACTGTCACCACGAAAACCATTGGTAACACATTACGACATAACGGATTGCAATCCTGCAGTGCCCGCAAGGTCCCCCTGCTCCGGAAGGCACATGTGACGGCCCGTCTGAAGTTTGCCAGTGAACACCTGGATGATGCCGAGAGTGATTGGGAGAAGGTGCTGTGGTCAGATGAGACAAAAATTGAGCTCTTTGGCATGAACTCAACTCGCCGTGTTTGGAGGAAGAGAAATGCTGCCTATGACCCAAAGAACACCGTCCCCACTGTCAAGCATGGAGGTGGAAATGTTATGTTTTGGGGGTGTTTCTCTGCTAAGGGCACAGGACTACTTCACCGCATCAATGGGAGAATGGATGGGGCCATGTACCGTACAATTCTGAGTGACAACCTCCTTCCCTCCGCCAGGGCCTTAAAAATGGGTCGTGGCTGGGTCTTCCAGCACGACAATGACCCAAAACATACAGCCAAGGCAACAAAGGAGTGGCTCAGGAAGAAGCACATTAGGGTCATGGAGTGGCCTAGCCAGTCACCAGACCTTAATCCCATTGAAAACTTATGGAGGGAGCTGAAGCTGCGAGTTGCCAATCGACAGCCCAGAACTCTTAATGATTTAGAGATGATCTGCAAAGAGGAGTGGACCAAAATTCCTCCTGACATGTGTGCAAACCTCATCATCAACTACAGAAGACGTCTGACCGCTGTGCTTGCCAACAAGGGTTTTGCCACCAAGTATTAGGTCTTGTTTGCCAGAGGGATTAAATACTTATTTCCCTCTGCAGAATGCAAATAAATTCATATACTTTCCACAATGTGATTTTCCGGATTTAATTTGTGATGTGCTATCTCTCACTGTTACCAATAACCTACCCTTCAATTAGGGCTGCTCATGTCTTTGTCAGTGGGCAAACTTACAAAATCAGCAAGGGATCAAATACTTATTTCCACCACTGTATATGTATACCCGAGTTTGATTTGTCCTTGCCTTTCTCAGGGCACAGACCGTAGAAGTCTGTCCAGAACTGTTCTTGTACTAAGTTCTGAAGCTAACATCGAAGCCCCTTAAAATTTACACTCCAGCCCATCCCTATCTATTCAGTCATGATCAAGGTGTAGACCGTAGAAGTCTGCCCAGCTCCCGTTTTGTTTCCAATTATTGGCGTCGCCACCCAATCTCCGCTAAGATTCCTTTGTGTTTATCCCACGCATGTTGAATTCCATTACCGTTTTCATCTCCACCACCTCCTGTGGGAGGGCATGCCACATATCCACCACCCTCTCCGTGAAAAAATACTTCCTGACATTAGTCCTGAGTCTTCCCCCCTTCAACCTCAATTCATGTCCTCTAGTTCTACCGCCTTCCCGTCTCCGGAAAAGGTTTGTTTGCGGATTAACATTTTTCAAATATTTGAACGTCTGTATCATATCAACCCTGTTTCTCCTTTCCTCCAAGGTATACATGTTCAGGTCAGCAAGTCTCTCCTCGTACGGTTTGCAACTTTATAGTCTAATCAATTCACATGCATCTTTGCTTACACAGATGACCTAGCATTGGTAGCACATGCAGAGACTCCACCCAGACAGCTGCCCTTGCTACACTGTCAATTAACTTTGATTAAATCTGAAAAGGACTAGTCAGCCTCTTCCAACTGTGAAACGAAGTGAACAACTGGAATGGTGCACTGCTGAGTCACTGAAAAATCCAGTACACCTCATAGTGCCGTCAGACATCCTACTTTCTTTCAAGATCTACAAAGAAAATAGGTAGCAAGGTAAGCACTCAAATCACCCTTTGTAAGCTTGCTAACTTAGGCCCCAGTGCTCAGAAGCAAATGCAGGCGCTAGAAGCCATCAGCATTGGACTAGTGCCCACATTTGCTCCCAAAAACATGCTTAGGAGGCCCCTACCGCAGCGATCAACAAGCACGGCAAACGATACTGCCACTAGCATTAAAAATATTTAAATTAGGTCATCAGGCATTTCCCGCGATGCTCGGAGAACAGTGCCCTAAGAAGGGTGCCCCTAACGCAGAAAACCTAATGCAGTTCAGACCACCAGGCCCTCGCGTCTTTGGAATCTGGGGTCCACTGGGCCACCACGTTTGACAAGTCAGGGCTTTCCTCTGAACAGCACGCTCTTGAGCGCATGCCCAGGTACAACTCTCCCACATAACTCGAAACAGCTCCCTAATGCTCAGTGCTGACATTGTGCCTAAATTTGTGGCAGTGCTGTTTGGTTGTATTTTTCCAGCGCTGCACTGAACAATGCCTGAGTTTTGAGCATCTGCCTATTAAATGGGAAATGTACTCTACTATGATCAGGTTATGTTTGCGCTTTATTAACCTAGTGTTAATTATGCTTGCCTCATGCAAACACACTAGTCATATGACAAGAGAGACTGGGAGCTGAATGTTGTGAGTTGTCTTGATCTAACTAGTTTCAACAGCTTGCAATAGTAAAACACACTCTAAATCAGATGACAACGGGGTCACATGCTGCCAAGCTAAGCAGCAGATGTTGATAGAGTGTGCGCCCGTGCCCTTTGGGTTTAAACTCCCCTCCGAGACCACAAAATAGCTCTAACGGGGAACTATTTCTGCCCTAAGTTTGTATCTTTGCTGCCTTTTCTCGGGCCCTCATGCTATATAAACCCCCTCGGAAAGTGGGAGATAGAAGCCGTCAAGTGGGACCCAAGATGGCAAAGGAGGCCTCGACAGGCCTACCCCTCAGTCAGTTCAGCGTGGGCAACAGAGATGGCTATGGAAGTAAGAGCCCTGCTATAAAGCTCTTTTGACCAGAAATTACAAAAGATAGTGGACAAGCTGCAATCTGTTGATACAAGGCTGGAATCATTACAGAAGAACTTTATCAGCAATGTCTGTCTAAAACTGAAGTATGCCCATTGCATGGCAAACTTTGGCGTGCCAACATATACCAGACATTAAATGGTCACACCTAACCTTTGGTGCACCTTAGTGGCTTTATAAGGCACACCCACATGACGTTATAGAATTAGCACTCAGTGTGCACCATTGTAGGTCCAATATTCAAAAAACACTGAGCTCCTAAAATTATGCTCATAAGTTAGGCAACTAAATTTGTGCTCTATTTTCAGCTGAAAATTATACATTTAGGCCTGCCATTCATTTGCCTAGATTTATGAGCCTTGTGTTGAAAATCAATGATAAACTCTTAACTTTTTCTCCTGCTCTAAATTTCTCCCTGTTGTTGCTCACTTTTTATGCTCCTAAATTTAGGAGGTCAGTGAACATTTTCAGTGTAAATCTGAGCACTCGGACCTAGTAAATTTTCAAAGTGGCTAATTTGAGAGTTAAGCTCATAAAGTTAGGATCATAGTTTAGGATTGTTATTCAGCACGTCTAAAGTGGCTGGATAGCTTATCTGTAGAGTGGCTGAACATCATTGCTACATGGATGATTTTGTTGCTTCACCCCTCTTCCAACCATGCTCTGTTTATGTTTACACCTATGTGATACTGTGGGTGGTGGACGACTGCATGGCCTCATAGAATACTGGCACATACATATTTGCAAGTAAAACAAAAATGTTTTATTTGTGCAATCAAATATATATAAAGTCTGTTGCTTCACAGGCTCAAAGTTCTGGCAAACAAAAGGCCTTGTGCAGTCACTAGAAAAAGTCTTAACAGCGCTGGCTTCTGTCCAGGCTCAAACACCGTGGCAGCAGTTCAGATCAGTCATGTACTGACATAGCCTAGGGTCTCTTCTGGACACACACAGAATCAGTTTCTCCAAAATATAAGTCAAAGGTACTTCTTACATTGGCAATCCTCCTCAATTCTAGAGGCTCAGGTAATAAGGGTTCTTACTTGGGGCCGTTCTTCCTTCTCTGGGACTCCCCTCAGGTACTGCTGTCCCATATCCCTTGGAGGCAGTGGTGTACCAAGGGTATAGTGGTGGGGCGGTCCACCCTGGGTGCACGCTGCAAGGGGGTGCAGGGAGCAGCTGTCGGCTCCGCTGGTTCCCTGCTCTCTTTGACATTACTTCCTGTTCCGTGGCAGGGAACCGGTGGAGCTGACAGTTGTGCGACTGCTCTCGGCACCTCCTGGAGGTAAGAACGATGCGCTTAGGGGGTGGGGCGAGGTGATGCTGGGAGGATGTTATAATTCATGGGGAGCTGTGATTCATTGGGGGTGATGCACCGGGGGGGGGGGGGGGGGGGGGGGGGGGGGGGGGTGGGGGGGGGTCGCAGCAGCGATCTGCCCCAGGTGGCAGCTGTCCTAGGACACCACTGCTTGGAGGATTCCTTACTCAGGGTCTCCCTGTTCTTTTCTGCTTTAGGACTTTAACCACCTCCTTGCCTGGGCCCTGCCCTCCCGACTCTGCTGGCTAACTCCACTTTATATTAAGGTGCTTCCATTTTAGTGAGCGAGTGTTGTTAAGGAACCCTGGCCTTATATCACCCACTCCCTCACTGCCTACCTATAAAATGTGTTATATAAGATATATGCTTATTTACAAAATAGCACAGGCATTTATGCAGTTATGTACATTTAAGCACGTGTGTGCTAGTATTCTAAGTATTTATGTGCTTAATTAGCATGTAAATGTTAGCACCCACTTTACAGAATTACCCCTTAGATGTCCCTGTTTGTGCAGGTGAGCTGCTAAAACCACCAAATATTTTATGACAATTCTGGGGCTGGCAGAGAGAGAGGCTGAAGGGATGTATCTTTTATTAGTAATGGTTGGTTTGTAGAATGAAGGCCAGATACATCCTGCATTTGGGATAAATTGATATCTAAGTGTAGGCATCTTTGAGTCCCAGTGAATATAACCAGCCCCCTTTGGTGAGACAGGGGAGGATGCAGGAGGAAGTGTTCATCTTTAACTTCTCTTTGGAAAGAAATAAGTTGAGGTCTCTGAGGTTCAAAATAGGTTGTAATCCTTCGGTTTTCTTGGGAATACGGAAATGCCTAGAATGCAACCTCTGACTCATTTCCTATAGTGAAATAGACGCTATTGCATTTATTTGTAGGAGAAATAAAACGTCATGAAGCAGGTGTGGGTTTGGAGAAACTGACAGAAATCTTAGATGGTAGTCAGATTTTACAATGCTGAGTACCCAAGAATTTCATACCTTTTGCCACTCCTGATGAAAGAATTGCATCTGTACCTCTATAGGAAGGGCAAGATGTGAATTGAGGAAAGGAAATGAGTATTTTTGGACAAGGGCTGTGCGGGCTGAACAGTGGCAGCTTGCTTTTCCATCCCTCTCTCTCTGAGGGGGTTAAAGCGAATGCTACATACCTGTAGAAGGTATTCTCCGAGGACAGCAGGCTGATTGTTCTCACTGATGGGTGACGTCCCCGGCAGCCCCCTCCAATCGGAATCTTCACTAGCAAAGTCCTTTGCTAGCCCTCGCGCGCCTGCGCGCACCGCGCATGCGCGGCCGTCTTCCCGCCCGAAACCGGCTCGAGCCGGCCAGTCCAGTATGTAGCAAGACAATACACTACAAGGGAAGACACAACTCCAAAGGGGAGGCGGGCGGGTTTGTGAGAACAATCAGCCTGCTGTCCTCGGAGAATACCTTCTACAGGTATGTAGCATTCACTTTCTCCGAGGACAAGCAGGCTGCTTGTTCTCACTGATGGGGTATCCCTAGCCCCCAGACTCACTCAAACAACAACCATGGTCAATTGGGCCTCGCAACGGCGAGGACATAACTGAGATTGACCTAAAAATTTACCAACTAACTGAGAGTGCAGTCTGGAACAGAACAAACAGGGCCCTCGGGGGGTGGAGTTGGATCCTAAAGCCCAAACAGGTTCTGAAGAACTGACTGCCCGAACCGACTGTCGCGTCGGGTATCCTGCTGCAGGCAGTAATGAGATGTGAATGTGTGGACAGATGACCACGTCGCAGCTTTGCAAATTTCTTCAATAGTGGCTGACTTCAAGTGGGCTACCGACGCAGCCATGGCTCTAACATTATGAGCCGTGACATGACCCTCAAGAGCCAGCGCCGCCTGGGCGTAAGTGAAGGAAATGCAATCTGCTAGCCAATTGGATATGGTGCGTTTCCCTACAGCCACTCCCCTCCTATTGGGATCAAAAGAAACAAACAATTGGGCGGACTGTCTGTGGGGCTGTGTCCGCTCCAGATAGAAGGCCAATGCTCTCTTGCAGTCCATGTT